>NC_057804.1:70146374-70305342 GCF_018294505.1 Triticum aestivum
GACCTCACCTTCGATCATCTATGATGAGCTCTGCCACCTCTTTCGCCCGGATTGGGATTGGGAGGTGACCCTAATCTCTGACCATGAGTTCACAGCGGTCTTCCCCGACCCGGTCAGCCTCCGATACGACACCCACAGCACCGAGCTCATCCTCGCCCTCAACAAACTCACAGTCAACATCTTAGTGCCTACAGTTGATCCCTCAGCGGTGGCGGTTCTCACCTCCGTGTGGATTCAGATCCGCGGCCTCCCGCCCATCGCCAGGAAGGAGCGCGTCATCCACAACATGTCCCGTCTCCTCGGCAAGGTCATGGAGGTTGACGCGGCCTCTCTTATTCGTGGGCCTGTTGTGCGTGCCAGAGTCAAGACCCCCGACCCAACCAAGCTCCAAACGACACTCCGCATCTTCTTCAACGACATTGGGTATGACCTTCACATCTCGTTCGAGGAGGCCCCTTCTGCTGCTCCTTTGGGCCCTACGGATGGTGGTGGCTCTGACCCCGGTCGTGACAGTGGTGGTGGCGACAATGCTGACCGCCATCACCGTTGCAGCCGTAGCAGCTCCCCCAGTTCCGAGGACGAGGTTAAGGACTCGCCGACTCACGATGGACCTCCCGCCCGTCCCGCGGCTGGTCGGTTTCTGGGGCCGGTCGGGTCTGGACCTGTCGCCCAGACTGAGCCCCTTGAGGAGGGAGAGGACTTGGAGGCCATTGCGGCTATGCTCGAGGCGGAGTTGACCATCCCTTTGGGCTCCTCTCTTGCACTACTCCTATCCTCCCCGGTGCTGTCCTCTGGTGATGAGGGCGGGAGTGATGCGAGCTCCGTGAGGCTGGCTGTCTACCCACCGTCCTCTCCCTAGATCGCGTCGCCGGTGCCTCCGCCCCCTTCTGCTCCTGCTGCTGTTGATCCCGTGGCGGAGTCGGCCTCGAAGCTGCCGGCTCCCGAGCTCGAGCAGGACCCCCCTGCCACCTGTCTGCCGCGCGCCACAGGGCGTCCCCGATCAGCATCGTCGCCTCCTTCGTTTGCGCGTAAGAGCTCCCGCATGGGCTCGGCCTCCCGGGCAGGTGGGACTTCTCCAAACGCGGTGGAGAAGGCCCTCTGTCGGGCTGCGGCTCATAACCTCGATGCAGGTCCGTCCTCTAATGCTGCCCCCTCTTCTGTTGATGATGAACCTTGTGATGTGTCGTTCTCGGTGTTAGCGGGTGTCCCCTTGGGACATCTCGCTAAAATGGTGGCGGACTCTGCGATTGTCTTCCGCGGGGAGAAGGGCCCCGCTTTAGAACAGATTGCGTCCCTTCAGGCGAGGGAAATCCTCGAGGGCCGCCTCGCGGCTGCTCGAGCCCGGGCAGCCGCCATGGCCAAGGGTGGGGATGCCCCCATTCCTCGACCTGTGGGCCGTCGCGAGATCTCGGAATTACCTCCAGATGAGATTAGGGGACGAACTCGATCCTGCACCACCCAACTTCGTTGTGCCCTTAGCACCTCAACCACCGTCGGGTCCAGAGTGGACCCGGTTGCAGAATAAATGTGTGTGCTCTTCTGGAACCTGCGTGGCTTCGGCCATGATGGCCGATGCTGACAGTTGATTGAATACACGCGTGAGGAAGCCATTGACATTATGGCGATCCAGGAGACAATGCGCACTGAATTCTCTCTGGCAGAGTTAGAGGGCCTTAGTAGGCACTTGTTTGCATGGCACTGGTTGCCATCTAGTGGAGTGGCTGGTCACTCCGGTGGTATCCTTCTTGGTGTGAAGGATACCACCTTTGAGGTCGGATCCATGGACCGCGGTGAATTCTATGTCAGCATGGAGGTCTGGGAACGAGCTGTTAACTTCAAGTGGGAGGTGATAGTTGTTTATGGCCCTGCTGACCACCGACGATCCCCGACCTTTCTTGAGGAGATCCGTCTCAAGATAGGTTCCGCCTCCCTCCCGGTGGTGGTGGGAGGAGACTTCAACCTCCTTCGTTCCACTGCTGATAAAAATAATGCGAGGGTTGACCTTCCCAGCATTCAGCGCTTTAACGACTGGGTTGCAGCTCTCGGTCTCCATGAGCTTGATAGAGTGGGGGCCAGATTCACCTGGACTAATAGACAGGTGGCCCCCACTCAGAGTGTCCTTGACCGGGTGTTTATCTCCCTAGAATGGGAACTTAGGTTCCCCTTAGCCACCCTTCAGGCGGTCACGCGCATTGGCTCCAACCATGTCCCACTCTTGCTGTCCTCGGTTGACGAGTGCCCCCGTCCTCCTCCTCGGTTCCGGTTTGAGACTTCCTGGCTTCGTCAGGAGGGTTTCATCCCTGTGGTGAAGGAGCACTGGGATGCGGCCATAGCCGAGCCACACAGAGCTATGTCTGTGATGGATGAATGGCACCATCTCGCCAAGCGTTCCAGACCATTTATGAAGGGTTGGGGTGCGAATATAGGCAGGGATCTTCGGATCCAGAAGGGTTCAATCCTGGCTGAGATCGAGGCTTTAGACTTGCGTGCTGATGGTGTCGGCCTCTCCCCGAACGAGTGGGCACTTCGGTATAGCCTTGAGGACACGCTGATGGATATCTACTCCAAGGAGAAATATTGGAGGAAGCAAGGATCCATGAAGTGGATCCTCTTTGGTGATGCCAATACAGCCTATTTCTAGGCTATTGCGAATGGCCGCCGTAGGCGATGTACGCCCCCCCCCTTCTTCGGGACGGGGATCGCATGATCCAAGACCCAGACGAGCTCCGAAGTCATGTAGATGGCTACTATAAGGCGCTGTTCGCGGGGCGCCCAGAGGTGGCATCACCCTGGCTAACAACTTTTGGGTCGGAGACCAGCTTGTTTCTCCTCAGGAGAATGATGCCTTGTTGGCCCCATTCGAGGAGGCCGAGGTAGAGGCCTTTATCAAGGCTATGAATCCGTCCTCTGTCCCAGGACCTGATGGTTTGCCAGTTCGCTTCTTCCATGTATTTTGGCATACCATCAAGCGCGACGTACTTGCAATGTTCCTCGAGTTTGCTAGAGGAACCTTGGACATCTCTCGGTTGAACTATGGGATCATCTCGCTTATCCCGAAGGTCCTGGGGGCGGCGGATATTAGGCAGTTCCGGTCGATCACGGTTATCAACATGATTTTCCGTGTCCTTGCCAAAGGGTATGCCACTAGGGCAGCCCTGATTGCCCCTAGGCTGCACTGTCCTAACCAATCGGCCTTCACCAAGGGGCGATTCATCTTGGATGGGGTCCTCGTTTTTTATGAGGTTCTCCACGAAGTCAAGCGAAGGCACCACCGAGCGGTGTTCTTCAAAATTGACTTTGACAAGGCCTATGATACGGTGCATTGGTCCTTCCTCCGGGAAGTTATGATGCGGCGCGGCTTTGTGTTGGGAACGTAGTAATTTCAAAAAAATTCCTACGCACACGCAAGATCATGGTGATGCATAGCAACGAGAGGGGAGAGTGTGTCCACGTACCCCTCGTAGACCGAAAGCGGAAGCGTTAGAACAACACGGTTGATGTAGTAGTACGTCTTCACGGCCCAACCGATCAAGCACCGAAACTAAGGCACCTCCGAGTTCTAGCACACGTTCAGCTCGATGACGTACCTCGAACTCCGATCCAGCCGAGTGTCGAGGGAGAGTTCCGTCAGCACGACGGCGTGGTGACGATCTTGATGTTCTACCGTCGCAGGGCTTCGCCTAAGCATCGCTACAATATTATCGAGGAGGACTATGGTGGAGGGGGGAACCACACACGACTAAGAGATCAAGAGATCAATTGTTGTGTCTAGAGGTGCCCCCCTGCCCCCGTATATAAAGGAGCAAGGGGCAAGGGGGCGGCCGTCCAGGGAGGAGGCGCGCCATGGGGAGTCCTACTCCCACCGGGAGTAGGACTCCCTCCTTTCCATGTTGGACTTGGAGAAGGGGGGGAAGAGGAGGGAGAGAGAGAGGAAGGAAAGGGGGGGCGCCCTCCTCTCCTTGTCCTATTCAGACTAGGGGGGAGGGGCGCGCGGCCCAGCCCTGGCCGCCTCTCCTCTTCTCCACTAAGGCCCACTATGGCCCATTAAGCGCCCGGGGGGGTTCCGGTAACCCTTCGGTACTCTGGTAAAATCCCGATTTTACCCGGAACACTTCCGATATCCAAATATAGGCTTCCAATATATCAATCTTCATGTCTCGAACATTTCGAGAGTCCTCGTCATGTCCTTGATCACATCCGGGAGTCCGAACAACCTTCGGTACATCAAAAATCATAAACTCATAATATAACTGTCATTGAAACTTTAAGCTTGCGGACCCTACGTGTTCGAGAACTATGTAGACATGACCGAGACACGTTTCCGGTCAATAACCAATAGCGGAACCTGGATGCTCATATTGGCTCCTAATTATTCTACAAAGATCTTTATCGGTCAAACCGCATAACAACATACGTTGTTCCCTTTGTCATCGGTATGTTACTTGCCCGAGATTTGATCGCGGGTATCCAATACCTAGTTCAATCTCGTTACCGGCAAGTCTCTTTACTCGTTCCATAATGCATCATTCCGTAATTAACTTATTAGCTACATTGCTTGCAAGGCTTATAGTGATGTGCATTACCGAGAGGGCCCAGAGTTACCTCTCCGACAATCGGAGTGACAAAACCTAATCTCGAAATACGCCAACTCAACATGTACCTTTGGAGACACATGTAGAGCTCCTTTATAATCACCCAGTTACGTTGTGACGTTTGGTAGCACACAAAGTTTTCCTCCGATAAACGGGAGTTGCATAATCTCATAGTTGTAGGAACATGTATAAGTCATGAAGAAAGCAATAGCAACATACTAAACGATTAAGTGCTAAGCTAACGGAATGGGTCATGTAAATCACATCATTCTTCCAATGATGTGATCCCATTAATCAAATGACAACTCATGTCTATGGTTAGGAAACATAACCATCTTTGATTAATGATCTAGTCAAGTAGAGGCATACTAGTGACATTAAGTTTGTCTATGTATTCACACATGTATCATGTTTCCGGTTAATACAATTCTAGCATGAATAATAAACATTTATCATGAAATAAGGAAATAAATAATAAATTTATTATTGCCTCTAGGGCATATTTCCTTCAGTCTCCCACTTGCACTAGAGTCAATAATCTAGATTACACAGTAATGATTCTAACACCCATGGAGCCTTGGTGTTGATCATGTTTTGCTCGTGGAAGAGGCTTAGTCAATGGGTCTGCAACATTCAGATCCGTATGTATATTGCAAATCTCTATGTCTCCCACCTGGACTTGGCCCCGGATTGAATTGAAGCATCTCTTGATGTGCTTGGTCCTCTTGTGAAATTTGGATTCCTTTGCCAAAGCAATTGCACCAGTATTGTCACAGAAGATTTTCATTGGTCCCGATGCACTAGGTATGACACCTAGATCAGAAATGAACTCCTTCATCCAGACTCCTTCATTTGCTGCTTCCGAAGCAGCTATGTACTCCGCTTCGCATGTAGATCCCGCCACGACGTTTTGTTTAGAACTGCACCAACTGACAACTCTACCGTTCAATATAAACACGTATTCAGTTTGCGATTTAGAATCGTCTGGATCAGTGTCAAAGCTTGCATCGACGTAACCATTTATGACTAGCTCTTTGTCACCTCCATAAACGAGAAACATATCCTTAGTCCTTTTCAGGTATTTTAGGATATTCTTGACCGCTATCCAGTGATCCACTCCTGGGTTACTTTGGTACCTCTCTGCTAAACTTATTGCTAAGCATACGTCAGGTCTGGTACACAACATTGCATACATGATAGAGCCTATGGCTGAAGCATAGGGAACATCTTTCATTTTCTCTCTATCTTCTGCAGTGTTCGGGCATTGAGTCTGACTCAACTTCATACCTTGTAATACAGGCAATAACCCTTTCTTTGCCTGATCCATTTTGAACTTTTTCAAAACTTTATCAAGGTATGTGCTTTGTGAAAGTCCAATTAAGCGTCTTGATCTATCTCTATAGATCTTGATGCCCAATATGTAAGCAGCTTCACCGAGGTCTTTCATTGAAAAACTTTTATTCAAGTATCCCTTTATGCTATCCAGAAATTCTATATCATTTCCAATCAACAATACGTCGTCTACATATAATATCAGAAATGCTACAGAGCTCCCACTCACTTTCTTGTAAATACAGGCTTCTCCAAAAGTCTGTATAAAACCATATGCTTTGATCACACTATCAAAGCGCTTATTGCAACTCCGAGAGGCTTGCACCAGTCCATAAATGGATCGCTGGAGCTTGGACACTTTGTTAGCATCTTTTGGATCAACAAAACCTTCTGGTTGCATCATATACAACTCTTCTTCCAGAAATCCATTCAGGAACGCAGTTTTGACATCCATTTGCCATATTTCATAATCATAAAATGCGGCAATTGCTAACATGATTCGGACAGACTTAAGCATCGCTACGGGTGAGAAAGTCTCATCATAGTGAACCCCTTGAACTTGTCGAAAACCTTTTGCAACAAGTCGAGCTTTATAGACAGTTACATTACCATCAGCGTTAGTCTTCTTCTTGAAGACCCATTTATTCTCGATGGCTTGCCGATCATCGAGCAAGTCAACCAAAGTCCATACTTTGTTCTCATACATGGATCCCATCTCAGATTTCATGGCCTCAAGCCATTTTGCGGAATTTTTCGGCTCATCATCGCTTCCTCATAGTTCGTAGGTTCGTCATGGTCAAGTAACATGACTTCCAGAATAGGATTACCGTACCACTCTGGTGCGGATCTTATTCTGGTTGACCTATGAGATTCGGTAGTAACTTGATCTGAAGTTTCATGATCAATATCATTAGCTTCCTCACTGATTGGTGTAGTTGTCACAGGAACCGGTTTCTGTGATGAACTACTTTCCAATAAGGGAGCAGGTACAGTTACCTCATCAAGTTCTACTTTCCTCCCACTCACTTCTTTCGAGAGAAACTCCTTCTCTAGAAAGGATCCGAATTTAGCAACAAAAGTCTTGCCTTCAGATCTGTGATAGAAGGTGTACCCAATAGTCTCTTTTGGGTATCCTATGAAGTCACATTTCTCCGATTTGGGTTCGAGCTTATCTGGTTGAAGTTTCTTCACATAAGCATCATAGCCCCAAACTTTAAGAAATGACAACTTTTGTTTCTTGCCAAACCACAGTTCATAAGGCGTCATCTCAACGGATTTTGATGGTGCCCTATTTAACGTGAATGCGGCTGTCTCTAAAGCATAAACCCAAAACGATAGCGGTAAATCAGTAAAAGACATCATAGATCGCACCATATCTACTAAAGTATGATTACGACGTTCGGACACACCATTACGTTGTGGTGTTCCGGGTGGCGTGAGTTGCAAAACTATTCCGCATTGTTTCAAATGTAAACCAAACTCGTAACTCAAATATTCTCCTCCACGATCAGATCGTAGAAACTTTATTTTCTTGTTACGATGATTTTCCACTTCACTCTAAAATTCTTTGAACTTTTCAAATGTTTCAGACTTGTGTTTCATTAAGTAGATATACCCATATCTGCTCAAATCATCTATGAAGGTGAGAAAATAATGATACCCACCGCGAGCCTCAACATTCATTGGACCACATACATCGGTATGTATGATTCTAACAGTTGCTCGCTCCATAGTTCCGGAGAACGGCGTTTTGGTCATCTTGCCCATGAGGCATGCTTCGCAAGTACCAAATGATTCATAATCAAGTGATTCCAGAAGTCCATCAGTATGGAGTTTCTTCATGCGTTTTACACCAATATGACCCAAACGGCAGTGCCACAAATAAGTTGCACTATCATTATCAATTCTGCATCTTTTGGCTTCAACATTATGAATATGTGTATCACTACTATCGAGATTTAATAAAAATAGACCACTCTTCAAGGGTGCATGACCATAAAAATATTACTCATATAAATAGAACAACCATTATTCTATGATTTAAATGAATAACCGTCTCGCATCAAATAAGATCCAGATATAATGTTCATGCTCAACGCTGGCACCAAATAACAATTATTCAGGTCCAAAACTAATCCCGAAGGTAGATGTAGAGTTAGCGTGCTGACTGCGATCACATCGACTTTGGAACCATTTCCCACGCGCATCATCACCTCGTCCTTAGCCAATCTTCGCTTAATCCATAGTCCCTGTTTCGAGTTGCAAATATTAGCAACAGAACCAATATCAAATACCCAGGTGCTACTGCGAGCATTAGTAAGGTACACATCAATAACATGTATATCACATATACATTTGTTCACCTTGCCATCCTTCTTATCCGCCAAATACTTGGGGCAGTTCCGCTTCCAATGACCAGTCTGCTTGCAGTAGAAGCACTCAGTCTCAGGCTTAGGTCCAGACTTGGGTTTCTTCTCTTGAGCAGCAACTTGTTTGCTGTTCTTCTTGAAGTTTCCCTTCTTTTTCCCTTTGCCCTTCTTCTTGAAACTGGTGGTCTTATTGACCATCAACACTTGATGCTCCTTTTTGATTTCTACCTCCGTAGCCTTTAGCATTGCGAAGAGCTCGGGAATAGTCTTGTCCATCCCTTCCATATTATAGTTCATCACGAAGCTCTTGTAGCTTGGTGGCAGTGATTGAAGAATTCTATCAATGACACTATCATCAGGAAGATTAACTCCCAGTTGAATCAAGTGATTATTATACCCAGACATTTTGAGTATGTGTTCATGACAGAACTATTCTCCTCCATCTTGCAGCTATAGAACTTATTGGAGACTTCATATCCCTCAATCCGGGCATTTGCTTGAAATATTAACTTCAACTCCTGGAACATCTCATATGCTCCATGACGTTCAGAACATTGTTGAAGTCCCGGTTCTAAGCCGTAAAGCATGGCACGCTGAACTATTGAGTAGTCATCAGCTTTGCTCTGCCAGACGTTCTTAACATCGTCAGTTGCATCTGCAGCAGGCCTGGCACCCAGCGGTGCTTCCAGGACGTAATTCTTCTGTGTAGCAATGAGGATAATCCTCAAGTTACGGACCCAGTCCGTGTAATTGCTACCATCATCTTTCAACTTTGCTTTCTCAAGGAACGCATTAAAATTCAACGGAACAACAACACGAGCCATCTATCTACAATCAACATAGACATGCAAAATACTATCAGGTACTAAGTTCATGATAAATTTAAGTTCAATTAATCATATTACTAAAGAACTCCCACTTAGACAGACATCTCTCTAGTCATCTAAGTGATCACGTGATCCAAATCAACTAAACCATGTCCGATCATCACGTGAGATGGAGTAGTTTTCAGTGGTGAACATCACTATGTTGATCATATCTACTATATGATTCACGTTTGACCTTTCGGTCTCCGTGTTCCGAGGCCATATCTGTATATGCTAGGCTCGTCAAGTTTAACCTGAGTATTCCGCGTGCCCAACTGTTTTTGCACCCGTTGTATTTGAACGTAGAGCCTATCACACCTGATCATCACATGGTTTCTCAACACGAAGAACTTTCGCAACGGTGCATACTCAGGGAGAACACTTCTTGATAATTTAGTGAGAGATCATCTTAAAATTCTACCATCAATCAAAGCAAGATAAGATGCATAAAGGATAAACATCACATGCAATCAATATAAGTGATATGATATGGCCATCATCATCTTGTGCTTGTAATCTCCATCTTCGAAGCACCGTCATGATCACCATCATCACCGGCGCGACACCTTGATCTCCATCGTAGCATCATTGTCGTTTCGCCATCTATTGCTTCCACGACTATCGCTACCGTTTAGTGATAAAGTAAAGCAATTACAGGGCGCTTGCATTTCATACAATAAAGCGACAACCATATGGCTCCTGCCAGTTGTCGATAACTCGGTTACAAAACATGATCATATCATACAATAAAATATAGCATCACGTCTCGACCATATCACATCACAACATGCCCTGCAAAAACAAGTTAGACGTCCTCTCCTTTGTTGTTGCAAATTTTACATGGCTGCTACAGGCTGAGCAAGAACCGTTCTTACCTATGCATCAAAACCACAATGATAGTTCGTCAAGTTAGTGATGTTTTAACCTTCTCAAGGACCGGGCGTAGCCACACTCGGTTCAACTAAAGTTGGAGAAACTGACACCCGCCAGCCACCTATGTGCAAAGCACATCGGTAGAACCAGTCTCGCGTAAGCGTACGCGTAATATCGGTCTGGGCCGCTTCATCCAACAATACCGCCGAACTAAAGTATGACATGCTGGTAAGCAGTATGACTTGTATCGCCCACTACTCACTTGTGTTCTACTCGTGCATATAACATCAACGCATAAAACCTAGGCTCGGATGCCACTGTTGGGGAACATAGTAATTTCAAAAAAAATCCTACGCACACGCAAGATCATGGTGATGCATAGCAACGAGAGGGGAGAGTGTGTCCACATACCCTCGTAGACCGAAAGCGGAAGCGTTAGAACAACACGGTTGATGTAGTCGTACGTCTTCACGGCCCGACCGATCAAGCACCGAAACTATGACACCTCTGAGTTCTAGCACACGTTCAGCTCGATGACGTCCCTCGAACTCTGATCCAGTCGAGTGTCGAGGGAGAGTTCTGTCAGCACGACGGTGTGCTGACGATCTTGATGTTCTACCATCGCAGGGCTTTGCCTAAGCACCGCTACAATATTATCGAGGAGGACTATGGTGGAGGGGGGCACCGCACACGGCTAAGAGATCAAGAGATCAATTGTTGTGTCTAGAGGTGCCCTCCTGCCCCCGTATATAAAGGAGCAAGGGGGGAGGGGGTGGCCGGCCAGGGAGGAGCCGCGCCATGGGGAGTCCTACTCCCACCGGGAGTAGGACTCCCTCCTTTCCTTGTTGGACTTGGAGAAGGGGGGAAAGAGGAGGGAGAGAGAGGAAGGAAAGGGGGGGCGCCGCCCCCCTCTCCTTGTCCTATTCGTACTAGGGGGGAGGGGCGCGCGGCCCAGCCCTGGCCGCCTCTCCTCTTCTCCACTGAGGCCCACTATGGCCCATTAAGCCCCCGGGGGGTTCCGGTAACCCCTCGGTACTCCGGTAAAATCCCGATTTCACCCGGAACACTTCCGATATCCAAATATAGGCTTCCAATATATCAATCTTCATGTCTCGACCATTTCGAGACTCCTCGTCATGTCCGTGATCACATCCGGGACTCCGAACAACCTTCGGTACATCAAAACTCATAAACTCACAATATATCTGTCATCGAAACCTTAAGCTTGCGGACCTACGGGTTTGAGAACTATGTAGACATGACCGAGACACGTTTCCGGTCAATAACCAATAGCAGAACCTGGATGCTCATATTGGCTCCTACATATTCTACGAAGATCTTTATCGATCAAACCGCATAACAACATACGTTGTTCCCTTTGTCATCGGTATGTTACTTGCCTGAGATTTGATCGTCGGTATCCAATACCTAGTTCAATCTCGTTACCGGCAAGTCTCATTACTCGTTCCATAATGCATCATTCCGTAACTAACTTATTAGCTACATTGCTTGCAAGGCTTATAGTGATGTGCATTACCAAGAGGGCCCAGAGATACCTCTCCGACAATCGGAGTGACAAAACCTAATCTTGAAATACGCCAACTCAATGTGTACCTTTGGAGACACATGTAGAGCTCTTTTATAATCACCCAGTTACGTTGTGACGTTTGGTAGCACACAAAGTGTTCCTCCGGTAAACGGGAGTTGCATAATCTCATAGTTGTAGGAACATGTATAAGTCATGAAGAAAGCAATAGCAACATACTAAACGATCAAGTGCTAAGCTAACGGAATGGGTCATGTCAATCACATCATTCTTCTAATGATGTGATCCCGTTAATCAAATGACAACTCATGTCTATGGTTAGGAAACATAACCATCTTTGATTAATGAGCTAGTCAAGTAGAGGCATACTAGTGACATTAAGTTTGTCTATGTATTCACACATGTATCATGTTTCTGGTTAATACTATTCTAGCATGAATAATAAAAATTTATCATGAAGTAAGGAAATAAATAATAACTTTATTATTGCCTCTAGGGCATATTTCCTTCACTTTGACCCCCATTGGATTGCATGTGTCATGCAACTCGTGTCTAGTGGCCGCACGGTGATCAGTATCAATGGGGCAGTCGGTCCTTATTTTCCTACAGAACAAGGCATTAGACAAGGGGACCCTATCTCCCCTTTCCTTTTCAACCTAGTGGTTGAAGCCCTTGCTACTGTCCTAGACCGGGATAGGGTAGCAGGGCATATTAGGGGTATCTGCCCCCACCTCATTCCTGGGGGCGGCCTGACCCATCTGTAGTACGCTAACGACACGATCTTGATGGTTGAAGGATCGGATGCGGATATTGCCCACCTAAAGTTCCTTCTACTCTGCTTCCAAGAGATGTCTGGCTTGACCATTAACTTCTCCAAGAGTGAAGTCATGGTTTTAGTGTATTCTTCTGAGGAGGCTCTCCACATTGCCAACCGACTCAACTGCCATTTGGGCTCCTTCCCGATGACCTACCTCGGATTACTGATTAGTGATTCTCGGATCCAGGAGAAGGACCTCCGGCCGGCAGTATCCAAGGTCCAACATCATGTGGAGCCTTGGCAGGGTCGGTGGCTATCGAAGGCTGCGAGGGTTGTTCTTATCAACTCCTCTATGATTAGTCTTTTGATGTTCCTGATGGGATTCTATAGTCTTCATGAATCCCTTCATCAGGAAATTGCCAAATACCAATCCCAGTTCTTCTGGGCTGGAAAGGGTAATAAGCAGAAATACCACGTGGTTGAGTGGTCTGAGATCTGCAAAGCTAAAGACCAAGGAGGTCTTGGGGTTATCTCATCTAAGAGAATGAACATTTCCCTCCTATCTAAATGGCTATGGCGTATTGAGACCGGCGATGGAGGCCTCTGGCTCCACATCATCCGCAGGAAATACTTGCGGAGCCAGCCACTTGCCTTCGCCCCTAGGATTGGCGGTTCCCAGTACCGGCAGTTGATCATCCAGTTACTGCCAGTCCTGCGGACAGATTCCTCGTTTAGTATTGGCTCAGGCTCGAATACGCTCTTCTGGTTGGACCGTTGGTCTGGCACTAGGCCATTTGCCGAACGATTCCAATTGCTCTTTACTATATGTGCCATTCCTCAGCTCATGGTTGGTGCGACCCTAGCTAACCTCTCATGAGTGACGTTCAGACATACTTTTTGGTCCCCAGGAACAGGACCAATGGGAGGAGTTGTTGGAATGCATTGCTTTACACTCTCCTTCCTTGGAACCCAATGCCATGTCCTGGCATTTAGAGCCCAATTGGCGTTTTCCCACTAGGTCCTTATACCAGGCCTTGGTGGCCACTCTTGGCCCTTGGGAGTTGACTCTCCTTTGGGAGATTAAGGTGCCACTGAAGATTCAGATCTTCCTCTGGCAATGGGTGTGTGGCCGCCTTCCCTCCGGTACGGAGGTGCTTAAGCGCAATGGGCCGAGTGACGGGACTTGCCCTCTCTGTGACGTCCCGGAAGACACCAACCACATCTTCCTCTGTTGCCCAGCCGCTATTTTCCTGTGGAGTTGCTTCCGCGAGGCGGTTGGGGGCAATTGGTGCCATGATAACCTCCCCGACCTATTCCGCGAGGCGCTTGACTCTCCTAGCTTGATGCGGCCGCCCCTTTGGGTTTCCATTAGTGTGTTAGCTTGGACGCTTGGGAATGTGCGCAATAAACTTGTGATTGAGCATGTGATCCCCTATGGACTACTAACGCCATCTACAAAATGTGCCGTTTCTTGCAGCTTTGGTGGACGCTTAGCAAGCGGCGCCACCGAGATGACATCAACGCCATCATCGCTGCTCTCCGCTCCATCGCCTCCTCCTTCGCGCCACCGCTCCTGCCTCCACCTCCGGAGCCGGATTAGCTAGTCTTACTTATGTTTGGGGTTTGTTGGGATGTGCCCCCAGCCAGACTTGCCTTTTATTTATCTTGTTGTACTTGAACCTTGAACCCTTGGATGTTGGTTGTTGGTGCTTTGCTTTATAATATAAAGCGGGGAGAAACCCTTTTTCATCAAATTCGTACAAGAATCCTATCCTCTAGAACTCCTATGATTTCCCATTGTTCCAAGGCCTAATTGCACACCTATCGACATCTTTCAAGTCAGTTACTGCATATTGCCCAGCTGGTAAATCCTGAGAAGTGTTCTAGTGTTTTGTTCAGCACTATTTATCTTGCAAGTTGTTAATGCAAAATAACTCGGTCTTCCAACACTAGAGGGATGGATGAGTAAGGGAAAAGTTACAAATCTATAAGAGAAGCTTTGTAAAAGACAATGCGGTGGGGTGACAACTATTTATCTGTCAGCGAGAAAGATGTAATGGTCAAATCAGTTGCACAAGCTTTGCCGATATATGTCATGGAGTGTTTAAGGTCTCTGATGGTAGGTGTGACAGCTCAATGTGTTTAGTCATGTTTTTTTTGGTGGTCAGAAGGTGGGAAAAGTAAGATCCACTAGTTTCTTGTGGCAATTTGTTAAAGCAAAAGAATAGAGGGGGGCCTGGATTCCCAGACCTTTGCTTAATTAGACCCTCCTTGTGCATCAAGCGTGGTGATTAATTCAGAACCCTGGTAGCTTAGAGTTAGTGGGAAAGTTCTTAGAGCAAAGTATTTCCTAAATTGTGCGTCACATGACACTATGTTTATCAACATGGCATGTATTAAACATGAATTGGAGTTGCCGAAAAGAGACCTAATCTCGTGGGTGGGCATGGTTGCCGGTATCAGAGTGTGGAGAGGACACTGAATACCACGTGATTTTCCCCTAAGACCAATTAGGCCTAGAGAGATATGCAAATAATTAGTAAATGGGTTTCTGAAATTATTGGATCATGGTGTCAACTTGAAAGCAAATATAATTCATCGATATTCTTGCAACTAGATTCGGAAGGAATTATAAAAATTTAACATCAAATTTAAATTTATTGTGATTTTCTCGCCTAGTATCCGATTTTTTGGGATCGAGGGTTAAAAACCGCTTGTAATGCTTCTTTAAAGAAATAGTGCTTATTTTCATAATAAAGCAAATAAAGAATATCATTTCTATTAAAAAAGACGGTGAACATTGTTCAGAAAATCTCGGAACATAATGTTTATTTGGGAGAGTAGAGTTCGTTATTCTGGCAAGACCTTTTCTCCCCGTCTTTGACAGGGTCCTAGCGATCTGTGACATCGCGGCTGGTCTCGACATCCCCTTCTTGAGCTCGGGGCTTCTTTCTCCTCAACTGCAAAATCAACTAACGCAAATTCTACTCTCGGGCAACGAGAAATGGCAAATGCGAAAAAAGAAAAGGACCGAGACAAATTTCAACAGTACTCCCTCCGTTCGAAAATACTTGTCGGACAAATGCATGTATCTAGACGTATTTTAGTTCAAGATACATTCATTTTTATCCATTTCTCTGACAAGTATTTCCGGAGAAGGGATTACTACATACATGAGGGCACTTGAGGATACTAGCTCAGGGCATCTCTAACACCGACCCATAAACCTCCCGCAACCGTCTAGAGCACGTTGTCCGTACCGCGGAAGCCATCCAATGCGGTCCTGTATCGGTCCGTGGCACGGTCCGGATGCGATTTCCGTGGGTGAGCTTTGCGGGAGTCTGGACACGCGACACGCCCGCTTCTGACTACCCTGGCCCACCAAAAGCCCCTCCGCCCTCCCGCACACGCTTCCCGCCCGTCGCCAGCTGCCCGCATTCATGCCATTGTAGAGCGCCGGTCCACATTGAAGATGGCTCGGGGCAGACACGACTTCTCACTAACTCCGCCATTGAAGCGGCGTGCTGGCCGAGGGCGACGCCCGCTGCATGCCCGGCTGAACATGCCTCATCACCGTGTTTCAGGCGCCTCCATTAATCCGCATGGAAGCCGAGAAACCTACTCCGGTCACACGTCCGTTCACGATCGGGCCGACATGTAACACAACACCGGGCAAGCTCCTCCCGTCCGCCCGCTATTTAAAGGAGGCGAGACACCGGGCAAGAATCGCACCACTCCACCGCTCCCCATTCTAATCCGTCCTCCATTTTCTCCACCCATTTGATGGCATCCGACGAGATGGGAGAGCAGTTCTCCGGCATAAAAACCGGCAGGGTGGCCCGCCAAGCCCGCCGGATACGAGCGAGGATGGCCCCTGCTCCACCTCCCCCGCCTAGCCCGACAGAACAAGTTGCCAATCCAAGCTAGCTCGCGGAGGAGTGGCGAGTTGCTCCAGGCCAACATGGGTGGAGCACGGCGGCACAGGCATCATCGCTGCCGTGGACAAAGCCGTGTCGTACCGCGCCTCCCATGCCCGCAAATGCGCCATCCGCCGTCAACGCGACCTGGCGGCAGAGAAAGAAGCTGTCTGTGCGGACATTGATGAGTCGGTGTCCCGCACGTCCGCGCCGGCCGCCATCATTGAGGAGAAGTAGAACACGGGAGACCGCCACCGCTTGAGTCCCATGAAGGCCACCGCTGGCATGTCGCCAGCTCACACAACCTGTGAGTTGCCCTGTTGTTCAGCACAGACCATGGTCACCCCCACCTGGGCTTCAGGGAAGCGAAGGCGTGCCTCCTTCCCCTCCGGCTGAAGCATTAGCCAGAGGTTCCACTCCGATGAGCGGTGGGGAAGCGAGCCGCCCTTTGCGCTGAAGCATATACCTCCGGGGCTCCCGGCAGTCCGGTGAGCGAGCTGCCGGACATGGGGAAGATAAACGGATCCACCATGGCCGACCGTAGACTAGTGTAGTGTATCCGTGTTGTTGGAGTGGAGCTCCGCGCAACCATACGTGCACATAGTTTTACCTTTTTACTTAAATTATGTCCAAAATGTAAACAATTTCGTCCCGTTTGTATGAAATCCATCATGTTTATATGAAATCCGGCCGTGTTTGCATGAATTTAATCTGGTTTGTTGAAAAAGAGTTTGAAATGTATGCGGCTAGCGTTGAATGACGTTCTCCCACATCCGTGTCCGCGGACTGGCCCCCTGTCCGCGAACAGGTGTGGGAGGAAATTTGCGGGTCAGACGTTGGAGATGCCCTAATAGTTGTATTTTTAACCAAAGTGCCGATGGAGCAGCTTTTCATTCATATTGGGGGGGTTTGAAGAGAGTTAATTTACAGCAGTTTTACATGTGCAGTCCTCCACTAGTTGGACATGCCATCTCCGTTTCCTGTACTAAGATTTCCTAGTCTGGTTCTCTTGGTCTGTTGAGGAGGGAGATGGCCTTGCCCCGTCCCGCCCTGTTCCAAACTGCTGCCTCTTCAATCATCCGTTCCACCAGAGTCGTCTGCGGCGATGGTTGGTTTCTGAATATCCTTGCGTTGCGTTCGTTCCATATCAACCACCAAACCAGCTGTACGAGTGCGCTCCATGGCTTCTTTGCTGATGCGGAAATGATGCCATTAGACTACTCGATCCAAAGCACCAGGGAAGGTGTGGTGGAGTCGGGAGCGAGGCCCAGATGAAGGTTGCATCGAGCAATGACGTCGTGCCAAATTCGGATGGAGACGGGATAGGAAGCTAGCAGGTGCACTACATCCTCCATTGGCCCATTGCATAGAGAGCAAGACGGATTGTGAAGCCAACCTTTCCTCGCAAGGACATCGGCCGTGTTGCAGCGTCCAAGCAGCGCCAACCACGCAAAAAGCTTGCATTTGCCCGATGCATCAGATTTCCAAAGGAACGCAGCCCACGATGGTTGAGTGCAGCCCTCAAACTGAATCTTGTAAGCCGATCTCATCGTGTACACGCCGTCTGCTATCCATTTCCACTGAACTCGATCGGGCTCTTGTGTTAAGCGTATATTTTGGATTGCCTCCCACAATTTCAAGAACTCCCTCGTCGCCTGAGCAGAGAGGTTGGATGTGAGGTGTCGGATCCATCTGTTGTTCTCCAAGGCCTGTGCAATGGTGAGGTTTTTCCTGGTGTGCTGAAACAGCGCAGGGAAGGCATCCTGTAGGTTGATGCTCTTAAACCACGGCTCCTTCCAAAAGAGAATGCGGTCACCCTTGCCCAACTGGAAGTCAACAGATGCGTTGAATAGTGATCTGACTGAAGGGTCGATAGGCAAATCCAGCCCCTGCCATGCCTTGTTGCCATTGTTCCCTGAGAGCCACGGCCACCTCATCCGTAGGGCGTGACTTTGGGCTGTCAGGTTGATGATGTCGAGCCCTCCGAACTCCTTTGGCCGACAAACAGTACCCCAGTTGACCAGGCATTTTCCCCTGGCCGCCACTTGACTGCCCTCCCAGAGGAATCCACGACGAACCTTGTCGATCAGCTTGGCCAGCCAAGCAGGTAATATCAAGGCAAGCATTTGAAAGATCGGCATCGCCGAGAGCACAGTCCTGACCAGATCTAGCCGTCCATCAAGGGAAAGAAAGGCAAGATTCCAACCCTTCATCCTTGCAATGAGCTTGTCGCAGATCGGCTGAAGGTCATTCTTCTTCAGTTTCTTGTCCGTTAGTGGCATGCCCAGATAGGTGCAAGGAAACTCCTTGATGGGGCAGCCCAAGTCTTGAAGAAGTTCTTGGAGGTCGATCCCGTTGCAGCAGATAGTGGAGATCGAAGATTTTGCAAAATTAGTGTGCAGGCCCGTAGCTTCTACGAAGAGCTTGAGAATTTGTGTCAGTGCAAGTACCTCCTTGCGGCATGGGTTGATGAACAAGATTGTGTCGTCTGCATACAGAGAAAGCCTGAAGGGCAGCTATTATTTGCCGATCGGTCCCAGAATTCCGGCCGTCACCGCCTTGTCGATGAGCATAGCAAGGCAGTCCATGACCAGCACGAACAGGAGCGGTGATAGCGGGTCTCCCTGCCTTAGCCCCTTCACTAAATTGATCGGTTCAGATAGATCACCATTGACAAGGATCCTTGTCGAAGAGGAGCTGAGAAGAGCTGACAGACAGTTGGTGAATCCTCTCGCAAATCCTCTCGCAACAAGCAGCTCAAGCAGGAGCTCCCATGACATGGTATCAAGGGCGCGTTGAATGTCGAATTTGACCATTAGCACCGGCGTTTTTGCACGTCGGAGGGCTTTGGCTAGCCCGCTGACGTAACAGAAATTGTCATGGATGGAGCTCCCTTTGATAAGCGCATTCTGGCAGGGGCCTATGAGCTCATTCATCCGGCGTTGTAGCCTCGTGGCCATAATCTTGTTGATCAACTTGGCGAAGCTACAGACAAGGCTAATGGGCCTGAAGTCTTTTGTGGTCAGGGCCTCTGCATTCTTTGGGAGGAGAATCATAGTAGCCTGGTTGAGCCGGTGGAGGTGTGCCGACGCGTTTGCTTGCACGGCCCGGACAGCCCTTGTTAGATCATCTTTGATTATGGGCCAACACCGCTTGTAGAACAAGCCCGTAAACCCATCGGGCGCCGGGGCACTGTATCCATCCAACTCCTTGATATTAGCCAGGATTTCTTCCTCCGTGATAGCCTCGTCCATCTCGGCAAGGTTCAGTCTTGTGTATCCAATCCTGGACAGGTTCAGCCTCCTCGAGCGGGGCTCCTTTGATCCGAAAATTGGCTCGAAAAAGGAGTGGAACGCCTTTAGTGTCACGACCGGTTTTCCGGGTATTAATTTCCCAGAAAATGGCCTTTGTGCTCACCAGCCCCAGGATTACTGTTAGCTGATGAGGCACCAACTTGATACAGAAACTCCAAGCAAAAATACATAATATATAGTACAAGACCATTCTGGCCTATGAGTACAACATAAGGTTGCTAGTGGTTGATGGCGGAAGCGGTTTGTGGTACATCAGCGTCTATGGGACTCCATTTCCCACAGGAACAGCTGACCAGGTTAACTCCTATCTTCGCGGGGCTGCTATCACCGTTGCCTAGGTTCCGGGGCTGTCATCGCAATGCTCCTCTTCATGCAAGAAATCTGGCCAAGACAATAGCCAGGGACAAGCCAGTGAGTACTTCGAATGTACTCGCAAATATTATGAACACGGGTATAATATAACAAATCATGCTCTAAAATATTCCATGATTACAACGTCAGTCATAAAATAAAATCTCTGATGCATGCAAGCAGGTTATTATATGCAACATGAATATGTAATAACCGAGTAGTAGTAAAATGCACCGATCGGATGTCTGAAGCGGCGTCTCGAAAGGATAGTAAATAACGAGCATGCCTCAGTCGGGCGTCTCAGCGACACCACATAAAGGACTTATAAAGTAAATAACAAGCATGCCACAGTCGGGCGTCTGAGCGACACCACATAAAGGGCTTATAAAGTAAATAACAAGCATGCCACAGTCGGGCGTCTGAGCGACACCACATAAAGGGCTTATAAAGTAAATAACAAGCATGCCACAGTCGGGCGTCTGAGCGACACCACATAAAGGGCTTGTAAGAAAAATAATCACAGTGAATATCCAGGGGGTAGAACCTTCCCAGGGATACTCAATACTTCAAATAATATAAAGGGTTAGTCCATAATAATAATAATCCTAATAATCATAAGTCACATGTCATGATCCATGTTTTGGTTTAGTAGTTTCTCCTCCGAAGACCGACACTAAGACCGACACTTAACCCAACCCAGACTGTAGTCCTTAACCATGGACACGGCTATTCGAATAGATTTAATCTCTGCAGAGGGTGTACTCTTTACCCACGAGTAACGGATTCCTTTAGTCCATCGGGACTAATTCCGTCTACGGTCTTTCGATTGAAAACACACCTGACTGCACACACCAGCTTGACTTACCGGTGTCTGGAATCACCCACAACACTAGTTTAAGCAAAACTCTAAGTGGGGAAGCTACAACCTCGATTAGCATGGGATCAGAAAATTTATACCGCGCGCAAACTGGGGGAGCTACACCCTCGGCCACAGCCAAAACACCCATGCCCCCTGACCGGATGACAGGCTTTAATCCACGGCCGTGGAACCCTCATCCGGCCCCTCTGTATGGTGTGTGCTAGAAAGTGGTTGACAACTTACTGAACCGTACCCTACCTACTGTAGGGACAAGTGGTAGTACGAAACAAGTATGGGGGTTACTGGAACAAGACTCGATCTATGGTCGACTCAGGAGGTTTAAGTATTCCCTGCATGATTAGCACAACCAATATATTTCATCCAATAGATAGAATCACCACTCATCATACCCCATCATGCCATGCCGGACACACTCGTCTCGACGAGGAACTAGGGACAAGCTCAGGTCTACCCAAGACAGAGACTTTCCGGGCTTCCTTCCGGCAGGCACGAAAAGCATTTGAGGATGATTGCTGTCACAAGTATGACCATTTCCAACGGCAAGGACATCTCCAATATGCATCCATGCAAATGATCGTATCACAACATAAAATAACGAGTTCTCCGTATTACGGTGGTGTTATAATCGTGTCAAATAACACACACAATATTATGCTAGGGTTCAGAATGCTTGCCTTCAAGAGTATGCAAGGGGGGTGTGCCCTTTTGAAAATTAACTTCTTCTTGAAAACCTAATTTTGAAATTATTCAAATTAATATATAGTTTCAAAACACTGCAAAAAAGTTGTCTAAAAAATTTCCAAATAAATCTTAAAATAAACTAGACTAAATTTGAGGGAGGTAGGAAAATGAATCAACTCATTTGGAGTTTTATTTAAAAAGATATAGCCAGTCAAAGTTTAGTCAAATTTCTGGCTTTTAAATAAAACAAAAAAGAAAAGAAAACGTTTCGAAAATTGAACACGTCGAAGGCATACTTTGCTTTTACGCCTTCACTTATCCAGCATAGACCGGCGTGAGTCGCTGACAGTGGGTCCGGGGGGCCCACTGGTCAGGTTTGACTAGTCTCCCCGCCTTCCTTCTCCTTTGGCCGAACGGAGGCGGAGCTCCGGCGATCCTCGCCGGTGAACGACGGCTCCTCGAGGGCATCCGAGGGCAGGGATGGATCCACGGGTCTAGGGGGGTCCTCCCTGTGGTTGCTAGGCTGGCGGGGACGGAGGGAGTCGCCGGCGGCGAGCTCCACGGCGGAGGTAGCTTCGGGTGTATTTAGGGGCTCGGGCTACGGTGGTTCCCGACCGTGTTTGGGAGGTTGGGCAGCTCCGCAGGGTTGAGAGGGGTAGATTGGTGGCGCTGGATGGGCGGGGGAGGCCCTGGTTGTGACGCATGACGCTGGGGTGTGGCGGCGGCCGAACCGGCCGGAGTCGGGGAAGACGGCTTCCCCCCGACGATTGCTGGTTGTGGGGATGCTATGGGGGTGGCCTGAGGTCGCCTGAGTGTCCGGACGAGTCCAGGGCCTCCTTTTATAGCGCAACGAGGTTGGTTCCGCGGCGGTGGATAAGGATGCCGGCGACCGCCGTTCTATAGCTTGCAGGGCATCGTGGCGGCGACGGGCGCTTGCGGACAAGCTGTGGATGAGCTCGGACTGCTCCATGGGCGAGCTGGCGCGTTGGTGTGGCTCGGGCGGCGCCGACACGGCCGGGGCCTGCTGCGGCCGTCAGGAGCCGCCACGGCCGACCTGATGGTGGCGCTATGGGGTGCCAGGGGTGGTCGGGGTGGCTCTGCGGCGCAGGAGGAGACGGGGCGTGCTGGCTGCGGTTGGCCAAGGGCCAGAACGGGCACGGGGTGGGCGGCAGCGAGACGCAGCGGCTCGGTGCACGCGCGTGCAAAACATGTGCTCTGGGCGCGCCCAGAGCATGCACGCTAGGTGTTTGCCGAAATGCCAGCGTGTGCTAGAGGGCATAGGAGGGGCTGGTGACCAACATATCTAGGCTAGTGGTAGCTGGGATGCCTGTGGACATGCTCGTTTGGCTGTTGTGGCAAGTCTGCAATGCAAACTTATGAGCATGTCAATTCTGTTCATGAACTCAAGGTGTTCGACAGAATGTCTGGAGCCCTTAAGCAACTCTTGGGGTGGCCAAAGTCTCCAGACCAGGGTCTCTTTAGGTGATAGAGGGGGTGGCAATGTTAGTTTGGCAAAAACAGAAACTTGTTAGTGCAAGTTTTGCAAAACTCCAGTTCTGGACAGAAGGAAAAGGGCATAATATCATGCAACAAAATTGCTCCAATGAGTCCAACCTCCTGGACTTAAAGGTTTGGTAAGGTGTACTACAATCAGGAGAAAGCTCATGGTTACTAGAGCACAAATAATTAGGGGTGCAGTAGAAAACACCCAACTGGGCCAGAATGAAAATGAGGTTGATTTACTCAAATTTTTCAAAGGACATAACTGGGTTTTTTGCATAAAGTTGAATAATATACTCCTATTGACATCCCATAATTTTGGTGGAAGTTTTAAAGAAATATTTAAATAGGTTGTAGTGCAAAATTGCCCACTGGACCAGATTTGAAAACTTGGCGTAGAGCTCAAAATCTCCAATGAACAAAACATATATTTGCATAAAAGTGATTTAAAAACATCATAGGTCATCCCCAAATTTTGGTGTGATTTTTAAATAAATTTATCCAATGGTTGTAGTTCAAAAAGGGCTTCAAAACTAATGAAAAACCATTTTAAGGAATAAAGCTCAGAGAGCAAAAATATTTATGCAAATAAATCCACTGATAATAGAAGTGTTTTTCTTGAGAGGGTAAACAAGTCCAAAAATAAAATTGGGAAGCTTTTACTTGGAGTAAAAACTCCATAAAATAAAGAACAGAAAGGTTCTGAAATCAAAAGAAAATCCAGAAAACAAAAGTTTAAGTTTCCTGGCAAAATTTGAATTAATAAAACAAGGTCAAAATTTTTGGGGTGTCACAACACTACCCCCCTTAAGAAAAATCTCGTCCTCGAGATTTGTTAAGGGTTGTATTTGAAAATATCATTCCTGTTAGTTGAAACCAAACAGTTTACTCATAGTACAAACCTTGTGTCGTCGAGGTTGGTTTTTGGTAGCTACGTCCAAGGTTAAAAATGTAATCGCACATCGACATACTCGTGCATGGTTACTATTTAAAATAGGGGCGTACAAGCAACAGCATTTAATTATGGTGATACAGGATCACATAATTACTGGGCGTGGACATACTAAGACTCGGTACTACTCGAGCGACTCTAATCTACCTCGTTAATATCCAAGCGGGCGTGCCTCATGGATATCGAGGCTTCTCCATTGGCCTCACCGTCGGGGTTAGCTGGAGGGGGTTGAGGGGCTGCAGGGTCAGGGTAGCGATGATGACCGTCGCGGGGGTTGTTGGCCACATTCCTGTTGGAGTGTGCTCCCAAAGGGCGACGAAGCACTTCTGGGGTCATCAAAGCACCTTGGTTGATGGTTGGGGCTGAACTCAAGGTCGATCGGTTATCCGAACAACACGACTGGGTTGTCGGCGTCGGTCTCATCTTCTCTTCTTGCTGGGGCTCGGCGGATCAGTCCTCCATGAGCTGCGATCAGATCAAGGGTGATCTGATTGAACAGATCCTCTAGTGCACTTACATAGCGTACCAGATGCAACAATGCAGGATCCGTCTCGTGATCTCCGTTGGCAACCTGGGGTGGCCTACCGTACCCGTCACAGCTGGGGTAGTAGTAGAACGAGCGACAGTTAACTCTGGGCGACAAGTGCCGGAGTTGAACTATAGCCTCTCGAGTAGCTAGTTGGATGGCTTGTGGCTCAAAGGAAGTTGTCCTTCCGGTGAACCTGTAGGGGCGTTCTGGAGATAGACCCCTACCATAGATGTGCACGGTGGCCCAGAATTGACGGCTTTCACCGCTCATGGGGCCTTGGTACACAACATATTCTGGGGGCTCTTCTAATGCAAAGGCACGGCGAGTGAGGTTCGCAAGCACGGTCACAAAACCTCCAAGGTTGGTTGCTGTGGTCTCATTGTGGACAATGGGTCCTGGCATTATAGCCCGGTTTGGGAAAGAGTTTGTGCTGTGCTGTGTTGAGGCTAGCGTGCCCTTTTTATAGAAAAGGGGATGGAGTCTTCCTTCACACGCTTGCGAATGGGACAATATAGGTGTCGGTCACTAGCGCGTGATTGACAGGCTAGGCTGATAGGTTGGGCACCGACTGCCAAAAGTTGTCGGTCACTATGTGGCTATCTTGCACGAGAAGCTTGGCTGGGTTTAGGTTAAGGTCTGATGGGTTGGTTTACCTAGGTTTTCGACCTGGCTAAGATAGGATTAGCCAATGGTCAGCCTGGCTCTGATACCAAGTTTATCACGACCGGTTTTCCGGGTATTAATTTCCTAGAAAATGGCCTTTGTGCTCACCAGCCCCAGGATTACTGTTAGCTGATGAGGCACCAATTTGATACAGAAACTCCAAGCAAAAATACATAGTATGTAGTACAAGACCATTCTAGCCTATGAGTACAACATAAGGTTGCTAGTGGTTGATGGCGGAAGCGGTTTGTGGTACATCAGCGTCTATGGGACTCCATTTCCCACAGGAACAGCTGACCAGGTTAACTCCTATCTTCGCGGGGCTGTTATCACCGTTGCTTAGGTTCCGGGTTTGTCATTGCAACGCTCCTCTCCATGCAAGAAATCTGGCCAAGACAATAGCCAGGGACAAGCCAGTGAGTACTTTGAATGTACTCGCAAACATTATGAACACGGGTATAATATAACAAATCATGCTCTAAAATATTCCATGATTACAACGTCAGTCATAAAATAAAATCTCTGATGCATGCAAGCAGGTTATTATATGCAACATGAATATGTAATAACCGAGTAGTAGTAAAATGCACCGATCGGATGTCTGAAGCGGCATCTCGAAAGGATAGTAAATAACGAGCATGCCTCAGTCGGGCATCTAAGCGACAGCACATAAAGGGCTTATAAAGTAAATAACAAGCATGCCACAGTCGGCCGTCTGAGCGACACCACATAAAGGGCTTATAAAGTAAATAACAAGCATGCCACAGTCAAGCGTCTGAGCGATACCACATAAAGGGCTTGTAAGAAAAATAATCACAGTGAATATCCAGGAGGTAGAACCTTCCCAGGGATACTCAATACTTCAAATAATATAAAGGGTTAGTCCATAATAATAATAATCTTAATCATCATAAGTCACACGTCCTGATCCATGTTCTGGTTTAGTAGTTTCTCCTCCGAAGACCGACACTAAGACCGACACTTGACCCAACCCAGACTGTAGTCCTTAACCATGGACACGGCTATTCGAATAGATTTAATCTCTGCAGAGGGTGTACTCTTTACCCACGAGTAACGGACTCCTTTAGTCCATCGGGACTAATTTCGTCTATGGTCTTTCAATTGAAAACACACCTGACTGCACACACCAGCCTGACTTACCGGTGTCTGGAATCACCCACGACACTAGTTTAAGCAAAACTCTAAGTGGGGAGGCTACAACCTCGATTAGCATGGGATCACAAAATTTATACTGCGCGCAAACTGGCGGAGCTACCCCCTCGGCTACAACCGAAACACCCATGCCCCCTGACCGGATGACTGGCTTTAGTCCACGGCCATGGAACCCTCATCCGGCCCCTCTGTATGGTGTGTGCTAGAAAGGGGTTGACAACTTACTGAACCGTACCCTACCTGCTGTAGGGACAAGTGGTAGTACGAAACAAGTATGGGGGTTACTGGAACAAGACTCGATCTATGGTCGACTCAGGAGGTTTCAGCATTCCCTGCATGATTAGCACAACGAATATATTTCATCCAATAGACAGAATCACCACTCATCATACCCCATCATGCCATACCGGACACACTCGTCTCGACGAGGAACTAGGGACAAGCTTAGGTCTACCAAGACAGAGACTTTCCTGGCTTCCTTCCGGCAGGCACGAAAAGCATTCGAGGATGATTGATGTCACAAGTATGACCATTTCCAACAGCAAGGACATCTCCAATATGCATCCATGCAAATGATCGTATCACCAGATAAAATAACGAGTTCTCCATATTACAGTGGTGTTATAATCGTGTCAAATAACACACACAATATTATGCCAGGGTTCAGAATGCTTGCCTTCAAGAGTATGCAAGTGGGGTGTGCCCTTTTGAAAGTTGACTTCTTCTTGAAAACCTATTTTTGAAATTATTCAAATTAATATATAGTTTCAAAACAGTGCAAAAAATTTGTCTAAAAAATTTCCAAATAAATCTTAAAATAAACTAGACTAAATTTGAGGGAGGTAGGAAAAAGAATCAACTCATTTGCAATTTTATTTAAAAAGATATAGCCAGTCAAAGTTTAGTCAAATTTCTAGTTTTTAAATAAAACAGAAAAGAAAAGAAAACGTTTCGAAAATTGAACACGTCGAAGGCGTACTTTGCTTTTACGCCTTCACTAATCCAGCGTGGACCAGCGTGAGTCACTGACAGTGGGTCCGGGGGGCCCACTGGTCAGGTTTGACTAGTCTCCCCGCCTTCCCTCTTCTTTGGCCGAATGGAGGCGGAGCTCCGGTGATCCTCGCCGGCGACCGACGGCTCCTCGAGGGCAACCGAGGGCAGGGATGGATCCGCGGGTCTAGGGCGGTCCTCCCGGTGGTCGCTAGGCTGGCGGGGACGGAGGGAGTCGCCGGCGGCGAGCTCCACGGCGGAGGTAGCTTCAGGTGTATTTAGGGGCTCGGGCTTCGGTGGCTCCCGACCGTGTTTGGGAGGCTGGGCGGCTCCGCAGGGTTGAGAGGGGTAGATTGGTGGCGCTAGATGGGCGGGGGAGGCCCTGGTTGCGATGCATGACACTGGGGCGTGGCGGCGGCCGAACCAGCCGGAGTCAGGGAAGACGGCTTCCCCCCGACGATTGCTGGCTGTGGGGATGCTATGGGGGTGGCCTGAGGTCGACTGAGTGTCCGAACGAGTCCAGGGCCTCCTTTTATAGTGCAACGAGGTCGGTTCCGCGGCGGTGGATAAGGATGCCGGCGACCGCCATTCTGTAGCTTGCAGGGCATCATGGCGGCGACGGGCGCTTGCGGACAAGCTGTGGATGAGCTCGGACTGCTCCACGGGCGAGCTGGCGCGTTGGTGTGGCTCGGGCGGTGCCGACACGGCCGGGGCCTGCTGCGGCCATCAGCTAGCTACCACGGCCGACCTGACGGTGGCGCTGTGGGGTGCCAGGGGTGGTCGGGGTGGCTCTGCGGTGCAGGAGGAGACGGGGTGTGCTGGCTGCGGTTGGCCAAGGGCCAGAACGGGCGTGGGGTGGGCGGCAGCGAGACGCGGCAGCTCGGTGCATGCGCGTGCAAAACGTGCACTCTGGGCGCGCCCAGAGCACGCATGCTGGGTGTTTGCCGAAATGCCAGCGTGTGCTAGAGGGCATAGGAGGGGCTGGTGACCAACAGATCTAGGCTAGTGGTAGCTGGGATGCCAGTGGACATGCTCGTTTGGCTGTTGTGGCAAGTCTGCAATGCAAATTCATGAGCATGTCAATTCTGTTCATGAACTCAAGGTGTTCGACAGAATGTCAGGAGCCCTTAGGCAACTCTTGGGGTGGCCAAAGTCTCCAGACCAGGGTCTCTTTAGGTGATAGAGGGGGTGGCAATGTTAGTCTGGCAAAAACAGAAACTTGTTAGTGCAAGTTTTGCAAAACTCCAGTTCTGGACAGAAGGAAAAGGGCATAATATCATGCAACAAAATTGCTCCAATGTGTCCAACCTCCTGGACATAAGGGTTTGGTAAGGTGTACTACAAGCAGGAGAAAGCTCATGGTTACTAGAGCACAAATAATTAGGGGTGCAGTAGAAAACACCCAACTGGGCCAGAATGAAAATGAGGTTGATTTACTCAAATTTTTCAAAGGACATAACTGGTTTTTTTCCATAAAGTTGAATAATATGCTCCTATTGACATCCCATAATTTTGGTGGAAGTTTTAAAGAAATATTTAAATAGGTTGTAGTGCAAAATTGCCCACTGGACCAGATTTGAAAACTTGGCGTAGAGCTCAAAATCTCCAATGAACAAAACATATATTTGCATAAAAGTGATTTAAAAACATCATAGGTCATCCCCAAATTTTGGTGTGATTTTTAAATAAATTTATCCTATGGTTGTAGTTCAAAAAGGGCTTCAAAACTAATGAAAAACCATTTTAAGAAATAAAGCTCAGAGAGCAAAAAAAATTATGCAAATAAATCCACTGATAATAGAAGTGTTTTTCTTTAGAGGGTAAACAAGTCCAAAAATAAAATTGGGAAGCTTTCACTTGGGGTAAAAACTCCATAAAATAAAGAACAGAAAGGTTCTGAAATCAAAAGAAAATCCAGAAAACAAAAGTTTAAGTTTCCTGGCAAAATTTTAATTAATAAAACAAGGTTAATATTTTTGGGGTGTCACATTTAGCTTTGCATCTTGGTCTGTGATGATCAGCCCATCGTCCTGTAACTTGATGATGAAGTTCTTTCTCCGTCTGGCTGATGCTTTTGCTTTGAAGAATTTTGCGCCTGCATCTCCCTCTTTTATGCCCTTCACTCTCGATTTCTCCCGCCAGATGGCTCTGTCAAGCGTTGCATATCCTAGCCGCTGCATTTTCAAGGTGGCACGAAATTGCCTCTCTGATGTTGTTAAGTGTCTAAGATCCATGACTCGGTCAAACTGCCCAATGATCTCGCTTGTAATGGCCGCTTTCAGCTTGATGTCATTGCAGAATTGGCCTTGCCACTGTTTCAGAGTTTTAGCCGTGGCTGCAAGCCTTCCCGCAAATTGGCCGACCGGATCCCCTAACATTGGCGCCGCATGACATGCACCTTGAACCACCTCGTCGAAGCCGTCAAGTTTCACCCAGTGGTTCTAGAATCTGAATGCTCTGTGCTGACGGAATGCAATCTCACAGTTGAGGAGGAGAGGACAGTGGTCCGAGATGTCTGAGGACAAAGCTTGAAGCATGCAGTTGGGCATTGTCTCCTTCCACTCTCCATTGATGAGAACTCTGTCCAGCTTCACCATCGTTGCGTTTGCTTGCTCATTGCTCCATGTATATCTACGTCCATGGAGATATAGATCCTTCAGTTGAAGTTCGTTGATGAAGTTTCTGAAGGCAGTGATGCAGCATCTGTTGATCCTCGGGTTGTTCTTGTCGGCTGCTCCGGTGATGAGGTTGAAATCGCCGATCAGTGCAAGGGCCGTGCCATTGGGAGTACTGCCCTGAATAGTGTTTTTGAGCTCACGAAGGAAGCCAAGCTTCTCCTCCCAGATCCGCGGGCCATACAACCCAATCACACCCACTGGAGCCCCCTTGGCATCTTTCCCCACAGCCGCCACCATGTACCCTTGAACTGCAATGGTGGTCATGGAGTAGTGGTCACCCTTCCATGCCATTAACACACCTCCTCTAGACCCAATAGCCGGCAGATACGCAAACTCAGAGAACTCCGTGCCACAACACTGGTTCACCATGGCTCTATCGATGAAGGATAGTTTTGTTTCTTGCAAACATACTAGGGATACATTGTTCCGATATAAAAACTCCTTAACTACTGCTCTCCTAGCCAGGTTGTTCAAACCCCTCACGTTCCATACAATCCAGTTGTTTTCCATTGGCAAAGTGCTCGACGAACTGCAGCCTTTCCGTCCTAGGCGGAGGCCGGCACCGGCACGGCCGAGCCTCTCTTGCCCGCCCTTGCGATCAAGGCAAGGGCCTCGATCTGGACAGGTGAGAGTGGTTCATCAAAGGCTTTCATGTACTCTAGCAGGCGTTGCTCTTCTTTCTCGCCACGCTCTGGGATGGAGAGCCCCCTCTTGGACATGACCAACTTCCTTGCTTGCGCCATGATGTTTCCTTGCGTCTTCGGGAACAACTTCTTCTTGCTTAAGAGGCGGTAGCTGCGTTGGGTGGCCGTTCCGGGTGGCTTTGTCGGGCGGCGGGGGCGGCCGCGCTTGGCCGTTGGTGCATGCAGAATGGCCGGCTCAACGGGAGTTGCTACCAGCTCCAGGAAGTGTGCCGTTGCTTGCTCGTGTGTGATTGGTTGGAAGATCAGCTCATCATTGGCCTCCTTTGGATTCTCCTCCTTGTCCACCACAGTGGTGGGGCCCCCCACGCCATCACAATTAGTGGGACCTGGCAGGCGCGTGGGTAGCGGAGTCAGCACGCCATGCAGGTCAGCGGGTGCAGCGTCGTCCTTGGTTGGCCTCGGTCCGCCCGCCCGTCCATCCGACAGCATTGTCACCGCGGTAGGCCGGCTCGGGGGGTAGCGACAGGCTGATCCGAGGCCGCAGGGGGGCAGACAGGCGCAGTTAGCATTGGCGGGGAAGTGGGGGTCCGCACAGCACTGTCGGCTGTCTCCTCCCGAGACAGTGACAGGGTGCCCATGCCCACCAGCGGCAGAGGCCCACCCACACCCGCCTGGCCTCCTGTGGGGTCCATCGCAGCCTGCGGCGAGACCCCACCATGCAGGTTGACGGAGCCGCGCATAGCCCCCACCAAGGCCTCCCAGGACGTCATCTGGACAGCCATGCCGGCGGCCACTGCCACAGGGGGAGGCGTGATACGTCCATTTTGCATCATGCTTTCATATCAATATTTATTGCATTATGGGCTGTCATTACACATTATATCTCAATACTTATGGCTATTCTCTCTTATTTTACAAGGTTTACCATGAAGAGGGGGAATGCCGGCAGCTGGAATTCTGGTTGGAAAAGGAGCAAACGTTGGAAACCTATTCTGCACAACTCCAAAAGTCCTGAAACTCCACGGAACAAATTTTTGGATTTATTAAGAATTTATGAGCGAAAGAAATAGGCCAGGGGGCCGACACCCTGTCCAGGAGACAGGGGGTGCGCCCACCCCTGTAGGGCGCGGCCCCCTATCTCCTGGGCCCCCTGGTGGGCCTCCGGCGTCCATCTTCTGCTATATCATCACTTTTACCCTGAAAAAAATCGGGGGCAAGCTTACGAGACGAAACTTCGCCGCCACGAGGCGGAACCTTGGCGGAATCAATCTAGGCCTCTGGCGGAGCTGTTCTGTCGGGGACACTTCCCTCCGGGAGGGGGAAATCATCACCAACGTCATCACCAACGATCCTCTCATCGGGAGGGGGTCAATCTCCATCAACATCTTCACCAGCACCATCTCCTCTCAAAACCCTAGTTCATCTCTTGTGTCCAATCTTGTATCAAAACCACAAATTGGTACCTGTGGGTTGCTAGTAGTGTTGATTACTCCTGGTAGTTGATGCTAATTGGTTTACTTGGTGGAAGATCATATGTTTAGATCCTTTATGCATATTATTACTCCTCTGATTATGAACATGAATATGCTTTGTGAGTAGTTACGTTTGTTCCTGAGGACATGGGTGAAGTCTTGCTATTAGTAGTCATGTGAATTTGGTATTCGTTCGATATTTTGATGAGATGTATGTTGTCTTTCCTCTAGTGGTGTTATGTGAACGTCGACTACATGACACTTCACCATTATTTGGGCCTAGAGGAAGGCATAGGGAAGTAATAAGTAGATGATGGGTTGCTAGAGTGACAGAAGCTTAAACCCTAGTTTATGAGTTGCTTCGTTAGGGGTTGATATGGGCCCATATGTTTAATGTTGTGGTTAGGTTTACCTTAATACTCCTTTTTGTAGTTGCGGATGCTTGCAATAGGGGTTAATCATAAGTGGGATGCTTGTCCAAGTTAGGGCATTACCCAAGTGCCGGTCCACCCACATATCAAATTATCAAAGCGAATCTTACGAACGTGATGAAAACTAGCTTGACGATAATTCCCAATGTGTCCTCGGGAGCTCCTTCCTCATTATTAGAATTTGTCCAGGCTTATCCTTTGCTTCTTAAAGGATTGGGCCACCTTGCTGCACTTTATTTACTTTATTTAATTTTTGCTCGTTACTATTTATCTTATCATGAAACTATCTATCACCTATTATTTCAGTGCTTGCAGAGAAAACCTTACTGAAAACTGCTTATCATTTTCTTCTGCTCCTCGTTGGGTTCGACACTCTTACTTATCGAAAGGACTATGATAGATCCCCTAAACTTGTGGGTCATCAAGACTCTTTTTTGGCGCCGTTGCCGGGGAGTGTAGCGCTTTTGGTGGGTGGAACTTGGTAAGGAAACATTTATATAGTGTGCTGAAATTTTCTGTTACTTGTCACTATGGAAACTAATCCTTTGAGGGGCTTGTTTGGGGTATATTCACCCCAACAAGAAGAGCAAAGAGATGCTCCTCAACCTACTGAACCTTATGAAAATATTCACTTTGAGATTCCTTCGGGTATGATAGAAAAACTGCTAGCTAATCCTTTTGCAGGAGACGGAACATTGCATCCCGACTTACACCTTATCTTTGTGGATGAAGTTTTTGGATTATTTAAGCTTGCATGTATCCCTGATGATGTTGTCAAAAGGAAGGTCTACCCTTTATCTTTGAAGGGAGATGCAATGACATGGTATAGGCTATGTGATGATACGAGATTTTGGAATTATAAGCGACTGAAGTTGGAATTTCACCAGAAGTTCTATCATATGCATCTTGTTCATCGTTATCGTAATTACATATATAATTTCTGGCCTCGTGAAGGAGAAAGCATCGCTCAAGCTTAAGGGAGGCTTAAGTCAATGTTATATTCATGCCCCAATCATGAGCTCTCTCGGGAAATGATTATTCATAATTTTTATGCTCAGCTTTCTCTTGATAATCGCAACCTGCTCGATACTTCCTGTGTTGGTTCCTATATGTTTAAGACTATTGATTTCAAATGGGACTTATTGGAAAGAATTAAATGCAATGCTGAATATTGGGGTTCCAACGATGGTAAGGAGTCAGGTATGACACCTAAGTTCGATTGTGTTAAATCTTTTATGGATACCGATGCTTTCCGTGGATTTAGCTCTAAGTATGGACTTGACTCTGAGATAGTAGCTACTTTTTGTGAAACTTTTGCTACTCACGTTGATCTCCCTAAAGAGAAGTGGTTTAAATATAATCCTCTTGTTGAAGTGAAAGTAGTTGCACCTATTACAGTCAAAGAAAATACTATTACATATAGTGATCCTATTATTCCTACTGCTTATGTCGAAAAACCTCCTTTTCCTGTTAGGATAAAAGATCATGTTAAAGCTTCGACTGTTGTTTGTAAGAGTAATACTAGGACTTATACACCTCCTGAGCAAATTAATGTTGAACCTGGTATTGCTATGATTAAAGATCTCTTGGATGAGGACTTAGATGGGCATGTTATCTCTTTCTTGGGTGAAACTGCTAATATTGTTAGACCCGATACTAAGACATGTAGACCTGTTGTAGGCACGCCTGTTATTTCTGTTAAAATAGGAGATCATTGTTATCATGGCTTATGTGATATGGGTGCTAGTGCTAATGCGAAACCTTATGATCTTTATAAAGAAATTATGCATGATATTGCACCTATTGAATTAGAAGACATTGATGTTACTATTAAGCTTGCTAACAGGGACACCATTAAACCTATCGGGATTGTTAGAGATGTTGAAGTCTTGTGTGGGAAGATTAAATACCCTGCTGATTTTCTTGTTCTTGGTTCCCCACAAGATGATTTTTGTCCCAATATTTTTGGTAGACCCTTCTTGAATACTGCTAGTGCTAAGATTAATTGTGAAAAGAATATTGTCACTGTTGGCATAGATGGTATGTCTCATGAGTTTCATTTCGCTAAGTTTAGTAGACAACCTCGTGAAAGGGAACCACCTAGTAAGGATGAAATTATTGGTCTTGCTTCCATTGCTATTCCTCCAACTGATCCGTTAGAACAATATTTGTTAGACCATGAAAACGATATGTTTATGAAGGAAAGGGAAGAAATAGATGAAGTGTTCCTTAAACAAGAACCTATGCTAAAACATAACCTTCCCGTTGAAATTCTTGGGGATCCCCCTCTACCCAAGGGTGATCCCGTGTTCGAACTCAAACCCTTACCTGATAATCTCAAGTATGCTTATCTTGATGAAAAAAAATCCTGTTATTATTAGTGCTAACCTTTCAGAGAAAGAAGAAGAAAGATTATTGAAAACTATGAAGAAGCATCGAGCTGCTATTGGATATACTCTGGACGATCTTAAGGGCATTAGTCCCACATTATGCCAACACAAAATTTCTGTGGAGAAAGATGCCAAACCAGTTAGAGATCCTCAAAGACGATTAAACCCCAAAATGAAGGAAGTGGTAAGAAAGGAGATCCTAAAACTCCTTGAGGCAGGTATTATTTATCCTGTTGCTAGTAGTGAATGGGTAAGCCCTGTCCATTGTGTCCCTAAAAAGGGAGGTATTACCGTTGTGCCTACTGATAAAGATGAATTGATCCCGCAAAGAATTATTACATGCTATAGGATGGTAATTGATTTCCGTAAGTTAAATAAAGCTACTAAGAAAGATCATTACCCTTTACCTTTTATTGGTCAAATGCTAGAAAGGCTATCCAAAAACACACATTTTTGCTTTCTAAATGGTTATTCTGGCTTCTCTCAAATACATGTGTTCGCGAAGGATCAATCTAAAACTACTTTTACTTGCCCTTTTGGTACTTTTGCTTATAGACGTATGCCTTTTGGTTTATGTAATGCACCTGCTACCTTTCAAAGATGCATGATGGCTATATTTTCTGTTTTTTGTAAAAAATATTTGTGAGGTATTCATGGATGACTTCTCCGTCTATGGATCCTCTTTTGATGATTGTTTGAGCAACCTTGATTGAGTTTTGCAGAGATGCGAAGACACTAGTCTCGTCCTGAATTGGGAAAAGTGTCACTTTATGGTTAATGAAGGCATTGTCTTGGGGCACAAGATCTCCGAGAGAGGTATTGAAGTTGATAAAGCCAAAGTTGATGCTATTGAAAAGATGCCATGTCCTAAGGACATAAAAGGTATAAGAAGTTTCCTTGGTCATGTCGGCTTTTATAGGAGGTTCATTAAGTTTTCTAAAATCTCTAGGCCTCTGACTAATTTGTTGCAAAAAGATATTCCTTTTTTCTTTGATGATGATTGTGTAGAAGCATTTGAAACACTTAAGAAATATTTTATCACTTGACCTATTATTCAGCCACCTGATTGGAATTTACCTTTTGAAATTATGTGTGATGCTAGTGATTATGCTGTAGGTGTTGTTTTAGGGCAAAGAGTCGATAATTAATTGAATATTATTCAGTATGCTAGTAAGACTCTTGATACTGCCCAGAGAAATTATGCTACTACTGAAAAAGAGTTCTTAGCAGTTGTGTTTGCATGTGATAAGTTTAGACCTTATATTGTTGATTCCAAAGTTACTATTCACACTGATCATGCTGCTATTAAATATCTTATGGAAAAGAAAGATGCTAAGCCTAGACTCATTAGATGGGTTCTCTTGCTCCAAGAATTTGACTTGCATATTATTGATAGAAAGGGAGCTGAGAACCCCGTTGTAGACAACTTGTATAGGTTAGAGAATGTTCTTGATGACCCACTGCCTATTAATGATAGTTTTCCTGATGAACAATTAGCGGTTGTCAATGCTTCTCGTACTGCTCCTTGGTATGCTGATTATGCTAATTACATTGTTGCTAAATATATACCGCCTAGTTTCACTTACCAGCAAAAGAAAAAGTTCTTTTATGATTTAAGACATTACTTCTGGGATGATCCACACCTTTATAAAGAAGGAGTAGATGATATTATTAGACGATGTGTGCCTGAGCATGAATAGGAACAAATCCTACGCAAGTGTCACTCTGAATCTTATGGAGAACACCACGCTGGAGTAGAACTGCACACAAGGTACTACAATCTGGTTTTTATTGGCCTACTCTCTTCAAAGATGCTCGTAAGTTTGTCTTATCTTGTGATGAATGTCAAAGAATAGGTAACATTAGTAGACTTCAAGAAATGCCTATGAATTATTCTCTTGTTATTGAACCGTTTGATGTTTGGGGCTTTGATTATATGGGACATTTTCCTGCCTCCAATGGTTATACACATATTTTAGTTGCTGTTGATTACGTTACTAAGTGGGTAGAAGCTATTCCAACTAGTAGTGCTGATCATAACACTTCTATTAAAATGCTTAAATAAGTAATTTTTCCGAGGTTTGGAGTCCCTAGATATCTTATGACAGATGGTGGTTCACACTTTATTCATGGTGCTTTCCGTAAGATGCTTGCTAAGTATGATGTCAATCATAGAATCGCATCTCCTTATCACCCACAGTCTAGTGGTCAAGTAGAGTTGAGCAATAGAGAGCTCAAATTAATTTTGCAAAAGACTGTGAATAGATCTAGAAAGAATTGGTCCAAAAAACTTAATGATGCATTATGGGCCTATAGAACTGCATACAAAAATCCTATGGGTATGTCTCCATATAAGATGGTTTATGGAAAAGCATGTCATTTACCTCTTGAACTTGAACATAAAGCATATTGGGCTATTAAAGAGCTCAATTATGACTTCAAACTTGCCGGTGAGAAGAGGTTGTTTGATATTAGCTCACTTGATGAATGGAGAACCCAAGCATATGAGAATGCCAAGCTTTTCAAAGAAAAAGTCAAACACTAGCATGATAAGAGGATACAAAAGCGTGAGTTTAACGTAGGAGATTATGTGTTATTATTCAACTCTCTTTTAAGATTTTTTTGCAGGAAAACATCTCTCAAAATGGGAAGGTCCCTACGTTATCGAGCAGGTCTACTGTTCTGGTGCTATAGAAATCAACAACTTCGAAGGCACAAATCCGAGGGTGGTTAACGGTCAAAGAATTAAACATTATATTTTAGGTAATCCTATAAACATTGAAACTAATATTGAAACCATAACCCCGAGGAATACATAAGAGACACTTTCCAGAACGTTGCAGACTCCAAAAAGGCATAGGTACGTGGTATGGTAAGTAAATCGACTCCAAAACAACTCTAATGGTAATTTTTATCAGTTTTGGATTATTTAAGAATTTTAGGAAGAAAGTAGTCCGAAAGGGACACGAGGCTCCCACGAGAGAATTGGCCCCCCCCCTATAGGGCGCGCCCCCTGTCTCGTGGGCACCTCGTGTGCCTCCCGGACTCTGTTTTCTTATATGTTACGTACTTTGGTCGGTAAAAATTCATTATATATACTCCCGAAGGTTTTGACCACCGTATCACACAAATATCCTCTGTTTTCGTTTCGAGCTGTTTTCTGTTTCAGATCTAGAGCATCATGTCGTCTCCAAGCGCTCCCAAGGACAAGTTTTTCGAGAGGGTTATTAACCCCTATCTTGTGGAGGTGTTGCATCACCCTCAAACCATTAAGATGCATGAGGGGGTGCTGTACATCCATGATGTGGAGGGACCAAGGTGTACCGGGAGCATGGAGACAAAGCTCGAAGCCATGGAGCAAGAAGTTTTCGAGTGTCAAGGGATGGTGGAGCATGGACTCAACGCCAACCAGATGATGATCATGGAGTTCACCAACAACCACAAGCTGGATGCCAAAGTCATTGGGGAGACCATCTTCAAGCTTCAAGAGAAAATCGAGCAACTCAAAGCCCAGATTTATGACCTGCAAAACCAGAACTGTGAGTATGAATATAGATTCAAGCGAATGAGTTTGGCTGCAGATTTAAGGATCCCAGAGACTCGATCATCCTTTTATGATGGAGAGCCTATGCCTTGGAAGACGGACGACAAGCCTACATCATCAACAATTCCCACTTCACCACCTCCTAAGAAATAATCACTTGGGTATGGGCACTCCCCTTGGCAACTGCCAAGCTTGGGGGAGGTGCCCCGGTATCGTATCACCATCACACTCCTATCTTTACCGCTTTATTTAGTTCGATCCTTTTAGTAGTATCTTGATCTATTAGATTGAAGTTTTGATATCAAGTAGTTTTGAGTTTTGCATTGTGATCTCTTTATGTAAGCGAGTCTGTGTGCTTTCTATAATAAAGATTAGTGTTGAGTCAAGGGCTTTGCTTTGTTGCTATGATCTTGAGAAAGTAGAAAGAACAAAAGAGTTCATATTGATCTTATGGATAGTGATAACTTCACACATGGAAAGCATGAGGCATAAAAATTGTTGAGAGTTGATGAACGTAGCCTTGGTCATCGTTGCAATTAATAGGAAGTGATAAGGAAAGAGGGGTTCACATATAGATATATTATCTTGGACATCTTTTATGATTGTGAAGCACTCATTAAGTATGACATGCTAAAAGAGTTGATGTTGGACAAGGAAGACAACGTAATGGTTTATGTTTTCCGACATCTCAGTTAAAGTATATTGTCATTGACCTTCCAAACATGTTGAGCTTGCCTTTCCCCCTCTTGCTAGCCAAATTCCTTGCACCAAGTAGAGATACTACTTGTGCTTCCAAATATCCTCAAACCCATTTTTGCCATGAGAGTCCACCATACCTACCTATGGATTGAGTAAGATCCTTCAAGTAAGTTGTCATCGGTGCAAGCAATAAAAATTGCTCTCTAAATATGTATGACTTATTAGTGCAGAGAAAATAAGCTTTGTACGAACTTGTTGTGGAAGTAATAAAAGCAACGGATTGCATAATAAAGGTCCACATGCAAGGGGCAATATAAAGTGACGTTCTTTTGCATTAAGAATTTGTGCATCAACCCTAAACGCGCATGACAACCTCTGCTTCCCTCTGCGAAGGGCCTATCTTTTACTTTATGTTTTTACTTTATGCTTGAGTCAACGTGATCCTCACCTTTTCCCTTTTTCATTTTATCCTTTGGCAAGCTCCTCGTGTTTGAAAGATCATGATACATATATCCAATTGGATGTAAGTTGGCATAGGCTATTATTGTTGACATCACCTAAAGGTGAATACGTCGGGAGGCAACACAATAAGCCCCTATCTTTCTCAGTGTCCGGCTGAAACTCTATAACCACAAGTATTGCGTGAGTGTTAGCAATTATGGGAGACTACTAGATAGTTGAGTATGTGAGCTTGTTGAAAAGCTCTATTATTGACTCTTTCTGATGTTATGATAAATTGCAATAGCTTTAATGACTGAGATTATAGTTTGTTAGTTCCCAATGAAGTTTATGAACCATACTTGATATTGTGAATTGCTTATTACTTGAGCATAGGAAATCATATGACAAAATCTATATATGTTATTGTTATTAGAACGATCATGATGCCCTCATGTCCGTATTTTATTTTTATCGACACCTTTATCTCTAAACATGTGGACATATTTTTCGATTTCGGCTTCCGCTTGAGGACAAGCGAGGTCTAAGCTTGGGGGAGTTCATACGTCCATTTTGCATCATGCTTTTATATCAATATTTATTGCATTATGGCTGTCATTACACATTATATCTCAATACTTATGGCTATTCTCTCTTATTTTACAAGGTTTACCAAGAAGAGGGGGAATGCCGACAGCTGGAATTCCTGGCTGGAAAAGGAGCAAACATTGGAAACCTATTCTGCACAACTCCAAAAGTCATGAAACTCCACGAAACAACTTTTTGGATTTATTAAGAATTTATGAACGAAAGAAATAGGCCAGGGGGCCCACACCCTGTCCAGGAGACAGGGGGCACGCCCACCCCTGTAGGGCGCGGCCCCCTATCTCCTGGGCCCCCTGGTGGGCCTCCGGCGTCCATCTTCTGCTATATAATCACTTTTACCCTGGAAAAAATCGGGGGCAAGCTTACGAGACGAAACTCCACCGCCACGAGGCGGAACCTTGGCGGAATCAATCTAGGGCTCTGGCGGAGCTGTTCTGCCGGGGACACTTCCCTCCGGGAGGGGGAAATCATCACCAACGTCATCACCAATGATCCTCTCATCGGGAGGGGGTCAATCTCCATCAACATCTTCACCAGCACCATCTCCTCTCAAAATCCTAGTTCATCTCTTGTGTCCAATCTTGTATCAAAACCACAAATTGGTACCTGTGGGTTCCTAGTAGTGTTGATTACTCCTTGTAGTTGATGCTAATTGGTTTACTTGGTGGAAGATCATATGTTCAGATCCTTTATGCATATTATTACTCCTCTGATTATGAACATGAATATGCTTTGTGAGTAGTTACGTTTGTTCCTGAGGACATGGGTGAAGTCTTGCTATTAGTAGTCATGTGAATTTGGTATTCGTTTGATATTTTGATGAGATGTATGTTGTCTTTCCTCTAGTGGTGTTATGTGAACGTCGACTACATGACACTTCACCATTATTTGGTCCTAGAGGAAGGCATAGGGAAGTAATAAGTAGATGATGGGTTGCTAGAGTGACAGAAGCTTAAACCCTAGTTTATGCGTTGCTTCGTTAGGGGTTGATATGGGCCCATATGTTTAATGTTGTGGTTAGGTTTACCTTAATACTCCTTTTTGTAGTTGTGGACGCTAGCAATAGGGGTTAATCATAAGTGGGATGCTTGTCCAAGTTAGGGCAGTACCCAAGTGCCGGTCCACCCACATATCAAATTATCAAAGTACCGAACGCGAATCATACGAACGTGATGAAAACTAGCTTGACGATAATTCTCAATGTGTCCTCGGGAGATCCTTCCTCATTATTAGAATTTGTCCAGGCTTATCCTTTGCTACATAAAGGATTGAGCCACCTTGCTGCACTTTATTTACTTTATTTACTTTTTGCTCGTTACTATTTTTATCTTATCACGAAACTATCTATCACCTATTATTTCAGTGCTTGCAGAGAAAACCTTACTGAAAACCGCTTATCATTTCCTTCTACTCCTCGTTGGGTTCGACACTCTTACTTATCGAAAGGACTATGATAGATCCCCTACACTTGTGGGTCATCAAGGCGCCACAACAGGCTCGTCGGCGTCCGCCGGAACGAAGACCGATGCAGCAAGCGCGCGGTTGGCGTTGGAGTAGATCTCCTCTGGCTGCATCACTCCGGGCACCCGCCGGTAGTGGCCGGAGTAGGAACGGCCGTTGCGGCGACGGCCCCTCCGTTCCGCCACGGAGAGGCCAAACCTAGTTCGCGCCCTCGTGACGTCGTCGGGCGTCCCATGCTCCCAGGGGTGAGGCAGTTCCTCTGGCGGCGGCGCGTCATCGTCCTTGTCTCCCCCATCGTGGCGCACCGCGTACTCAGGATGGGGCGGCTAGTAGGTGACGGAGTCGACGTGGACGAGCACCGGGTAGTGAAGCTTGCGAGGAAGGTGCTCGGTGCAGGCGCATGATTCGTCCTCCTCTCCCTCCATGTCGAAGCCCGGCGGAAGCGAGATGTGCGCCAGGGGGTCGGAGCAGCGGGCGCGTGGCCGCATAGTGAGGACCGTCTCCGTCGACACCTCGTCGGGGTCGCCAACCCACGCCCGGACGACGAAGTAGGACAGGTCGAGCTTGTCGAGGGACTCGACCGCCACCTGGTAGAAGAGGCACTCTGGTAGCAGGTCTTGAGCAATGTTGAGGGAGAACTCGTGCGGTGGGATGCCCTGGATGAAGAGGTGAACGCTGTAGCGGCACTTGATGGAGGTCGCAAAGGTGAGGCGGTTCCACCGGCGCACGAGGAGGGGGGGTGCCCAGAGTATGCACCATGTCGCACCCGCGCACCATGTCGAACCACCGCCGATGAGCGAAGCACGCGAAGAATGACCCCGGTTGCATCAGGGAGACCTGAAGGCCGTCGGGGGGCACATCAGGGAACTCCGTCCGGACGGCCGCTACCATGTTCGCCGGCCACAGGGCGAGAGAGCCCGCGACGGTGAGCACGAGGGCGGAGTCGTGCAGCCGCGCCTCTTCATCGAGCGCCTCCTGCGTCTCGTCGATGAGGCAAACGGTCTTGCGGCAGCGACGGTTCCCCCGGGCCGGGCCATAGGAGAAGCGAGTGGCCATTTCCATGGCGGTCGAGGAAGTGCTAGCGGGTGGCGAGGGCCCAGCCGGAGGGGGTGGAGCCTAGGGTGGTGGGAACACAAGCCGAGAGTGAGCCGGAGCGCGATCATGGCAAGGGTGGCCCGGGGGGAACACAATGCGTGCGCGGACGGGAGGCCGGGGAGGTGGGGAGGGGCGGCGGGGCAGCCCGTCAAGGGTGGGAAGGGGGACTCGAGGAAGGTGACGAGATGGGCAGTGGTGGATGGTGTTGCCGAGAACTAGGCAGTGAAGACACCGGACGTCGCTATGGCAAGATGCAACACGGTGGGAAGAGCTGAGGCACCGAAAGCATATGCCAAGGAGGTCCGCCTTATAGGCCGAGCCGACATGAATGCCGTTGCCAGTGGTGGTTGGGTTGGTAATGGCGACGGAGCCACCCGCGGGCGGTCGCCGCCCCCCTTTCTTGCCCTTGCGACTGACCACATGCCATTCCTGTGAAACTGCGGCCTGCGAGGGGGCAGGCGGGCGTAGCCCCAAGGAGGAGCAGCCGCTCTCCCCCACCACAACGATGGATTGAAGGCGCTGGCGCGGTGGCGCAGGCGGGGCCTGCGGGCCTGGCGCTCCTCCCCTCCCTCCCGTAGCTAGGTTTTGCTCCCTCGGCGTCGCCGGCCCCTCTGCCGTTGGCGTGGCCGTGCCTCCGCCACCCGGCTGAGGTCTCCACCGGCCGCAGCATGCTTCCCCAGCCTCGTCCCCGCCCAGCTGCTCCTCCTCGGGGAGGGTCGCCCTCTCGGACGCGGGGTCCCCCCTCGGGTCGCCGGCCCCGTCCTTCGCCGAGATGGTCCGGGCATTCATTGCCTGCCTTGCCTGCTAATAGTTGTATGATTGCGAACAAATAATAGAGTTGATGCATGTATGTGCAAAAAAAACCTTTCGCGACCAGCATGCAACGGTGGCGCGTGAAACGTTGACATGCGCGCATATAGAGTCGATCGCATTTGCACGTATGCTCCATGCCAGGCCATTGCCCATACCACATAAACATAGACGATGCCGTGGTAACGGATCAAGCCACGGACCAATCGGCTAACGGATCGAGCTTAAAGAAAGCACAGATAATGCTCCATGTATGCAACGTGGCAGGAGCGCGCGTAAAAGTCGACCCAACTGCCTACGTCGATCGGACGACGGCTCGACGTCGACGTTACGTAACGGTGACGGGCCAGGTGTTCCCGCTTCCACGGTAGAGCCGAGCCGTCGCGCCGGAACTGGAAGTAGGTCACGGGCGAGACAGACAGATCATGGAAGCTGATGGGATGGATAGTGTACTGGTGACTGGTGTAACCCAAAGCTGATGGATGGAACAGAACGTGTGATGGATAGTAGTGGCACGCATGGCTTGCTTGCTTGCTGGACTCTCGACACCGGTGCTGGCTAGGAGGACTAGTGGTGGCTGTTGTTTGGGCTCTCGTGATTCGACTTTATCTAACCAAAGCTGGACGACGTGATTGGGTGTCAAGGGTCTTCTTTCTTGCATGCATGACAGAGAAAAAAACTGCTTAATTAGTCTCCTATAGTTGCGTCACACATCATGTATGTGTATACTTATTATTGTGTTAAGTACTATACCGGGCATGCATATCTTATCCAGTTTACTTCTAGAATGCCGCTGTAATCTTTATGTGAGATCTTTGCTACTAGGCACACGCCAACCCAGAACCCGCATGGCCAAGGCCAAAGGGTCAATGCCAGCGCCATTTTAGTACAATACATTCGGCAGCTGCTCCGTGCCGGAGCAAATGACACGAAAACTTGAGTTGATTAATTACGGTCTTGTCTCCCGTTATTTGACAAATACTAATAGAAGGATCCACGTCGTCGAAAAGCTACCACCAAATCGTAATTAAGTTCGGACCAAGAAAATAGCGATGTGGCATGTGTGTGCATGTCACGAGATATACGGCTTACGTCGCGAGATCTACGAATGGAGAGTAAACTAACGAGTGACAGTACTAGCTGGCGATCTGCTAGATCGCTTTTCTGGATCGTATATATGCTGCGTGGTTTTAAATATGTTATCACATGAATCAGACGTCACTGTGGTGCATGCATTGCCGTGATTAGCTCGGGATAAGGATCAAAGGATCACCTAGCTAGAAATCGAGTGTAACTTTCAAAAGAAAGAAAAATAACTTGAAATCGAACGTGGGAGTCCTATATTCAGATAGTTATAACGGAGCGTACGTAGATTTGATGCGCTTTAGACCTACCTTGGCTGCGTCCATTGTACACGACCCGTCTTCTTCTTTCTTTTTGATGATCAGCTTTGTTCAACACGTTTTGTGTCTAGTGCATTTTAGTTAGTGGGAAAGGTTACGGATGAGAGCGAGACGGGGGTCTAGAAGCATTTCCGAACTAGGTTTAGAACCCCAATCCTGCATGCATGCATGTGATGTGCAAGCTCACTCGCTTCTACTGCCGTGCAACGTTGGCGCGTAGACGTTGACATGCATACACTAATATACACTGCGCTACATATAGCGTTCCATGCGTATGAGCTAACAGCTGACAACGTGTTGGCCTGTGGGAGATGCATGTGGGGGTGGGTCCCCAATCCCCTCTAATCCAATCCTGATTGTCCATGTTGCATATTACGTAAAACACGTACGTTAGTGTACGTAGGTGTAGCATTGCCGCATGCACCAGAGGAAGGGAAGCACAAAACAAGCACACATTTGCGCGACGGATGCAACGTGGCGGGTGCACGTAAGGCGACGGATAAAAGCAGACGTACCAACGGCGCGCGACGACGCCTCGACGTCGACGTTGGCTACTATATGCGCGTGGCGACGGGCCAGGTGTCCCCATTTGTTGCAGGGGTCCGAGCCGTCGCGCCAAAACGGGAAATTGGTCACGAGCCGAGACTGAGACAGATGACACAGAGTAGTGGCGAGCTGGGTTAGCTAGGTAGGATCAATATATTGGTTGTTATTTCCGCCCTCGTGATCGATTGCTTTTGCGTCGAGCTAGCAAGATCGTCGACCGTATATCTACTTTCTTACTTCAATATATATATGGCGTACAAGCAAATTAGAGAAACGACACATACTCCCATCGATCGAGCCTAACGAGAAATGATCGTCTACCTTTCAACATGAGTACGTATTACTACAGGAGCGCTGATCCATACGGCTGCTGTGGCTGACGAAAGCAACAATGATGCCTAGCAGAAGTTATTGCACATATATATGTTGCTGATGAAATGAAGTTGAGATGTTTGATCGATGTGTTTCTATGCCAACCACTACAAGAGAACAACAGAAGGATTTCTTTTTTATTTAAGAAAAAAGGGAGCATATTTACACAGGCTAGGTAGTTAGGGTTCGACCCAGACGGGTGCCTCAAACGCCCGTATAAAGTTTACCGTGGCCCGGAAAAAGATCCTCTCCACCGCTATTTTTGCGGTTTCACCGCTCGGATACGGGTCAAACCTTATCCACAGCCACTCCGCCGCAATTCTCCTCCCCCTCCGCCCCAATTTCTCGCCGCCAGCGAGCCTAAATAAAGCCCTAGAGATCCTTCCCGACCCATGGACGGCTACGAAAGTGGTGCGGACGACGCGGAGCGTCACCGCCGCCGCACGCAAGCGGGGGCGCGGAAGTGGCTCAACTATGGGAACCGGTTGCCGCCGGCGTTCGAACACCGCGAGCTCGCGGTCCGCCGCCACGCCTCCTCTGGCTCCTCTGCCGCGGGGAGCTCGTTCGCGGGCGCCTCGAGCTCGCGGCTCACTCTGGTCAAGAGAGAGCCGGAGGAGCTCGCGCCGCTCATCGTCAAGCTCGAGGCCGACGCGGACCCGCCGCGTTGAGGCGTCATCGGCCCCGAAGAGTACCTTCCCCCGGGGAAGGAGGACCATCTCGAGCGCTAGGCCGACACGCGCTGCCGCCGTGAGCTCGAGATCGAGGAGATCTTTCTCGAGCAGGGGGTCGTGGCGTCACAAGCACACACGTCCAAAGAGGCGGACCTGCACGTCATGAAGGTCGAGCATGCCAAGGTCTGGATCGACCTCGACTCCGACGAGGGCTGAGCACCTCCAGCTCATCTATCGCGTCGTTGCCGCCGCACCCGTCGATTTTGGTAGCCTAGGCTCGGGTACGCTGCACGGCCCACAGAGCCCCCCCCCCCCATGTAGTACTATGATGTAGTATGATGAACAACTATCTATGATGTAGTATGATGATCAACTATGTATGATGAATGTCGTTGTAAGTTTCTCCCGCAAATATTTTTTTTAATTTTACAATTTCATATACGGGGTCTGATCTGCATCGCATGAATTCACCCGCAAATCTAATCTACAGCGAACTATAAACGCATTTGCCCGGTCCAACTTTTACGCGGACTGCTAGAGTTGCTCTAACCACGTGTTTTTGTGGGTCTTTCCTCATAAACTTATTGGACGTCACATGATTTTATGGTGTTTTTTACGATTAATAACCTTTTTTGCGTGTATAACTTAATATTCTTTTTGCTAGGGCTAAAATTAGCAAAATTAAATATGGTCAATGATTAGGATTTAGGGGACATGGATTAGTGCTCAACAACTTGCTTAAAAGTAGCGCGTGCTTCTCAAATACTATTAAACTAAACTAATGGCACTTTTTGCTCTATAAACGAGTTTATTCAGGGTTGGTACCCTCGTAAAACAAAGCAAAGCGTGTGATTCTTGCTGCTTTATTGATCTCGTAGTATGAAATGAGCACGCACATGCGACCCATAACCCTCATGGTGAAATCGTTATGGAAACGGTGGTCCCGGAAGCAACTCGCACCCGCCGTTCCTTGCTGACACGTACGTACGGTCCGGCATGGCCCATGGCGGTGGCGCCACCACACCACCCGCCGCACCCGTCGATTTTGGTGAGTCGATCCAACACTCAAACCAGCACGCCAGCAGAGAAGGAAACAATCTACTGTTTCGATCGAGCAAGCTCACGTATCTAGCACTACTCGATGCATGTTTTGCTTGCACACTTGTTCCGAGCTTTGATCGAGTGAGTAACTTCCATTCGCTAACCAGCCGGCTATGGTATGGCCAATCTTTGGTTCCACTGCATCTTTTGCATGGTAAACGGTCATACGTGCTGAATTTTTGCCTATTTGGGCCTAGCCCAATAGCAGTTTCAGAAATTCTTAATAAATTCTAGAGGCCCACGTAGCCCATTCGTGCAAGGTAAGAGGTGGAACTAACAGTTTAGTTCCACCTTGCTAGTTTAGAGGGAGTTGGACCTCTTTATAAGGGAGGCTCATTCCTCACTTGTATGAGCATGAGAACAAGAGGGACATCCACGCGCGCTCCTCCTCCTCCGCCGCCCGCCTCGTCACGACGGGTTGCGGGAATGAGCCGAGCCGATGTCTAATTTTTGCCACGCACTACGGGTATACGAAAGGTCACCTGGGAGCTGAAAAGTTTTTACGGTAGTGGATAATGAATATGAACGGCACACCTCTTCGCGTGCTGCCTGTTCACTTCGTCTCCCTCCGTTGCTTCACCTCCTGGCGCAGCCTGTTCGCGTTCCTCTGCTGTGCCTATATAAGAGAGGTCGCTCCTCTCCCGAGAGACACATCAGAAGGTCCTCTTCCTCTCGCCACACAGTTCCAATCTCTGTGTTACTGCTGTCTTCCTCATCCTGGCTTGCGGCGTGCACCGCAAGTCAGGACAGTAGGCCTCCGAGACCGCACCTTTTAAGTCCTGTACGGGAGAAGGATGATAAGGTTTTTGGGGAGCGCTCAGCGCGACTACTGGCTGATTCATCACGGACGATCCGGTCGCCGATGACTACTTCCCCGACGACGACTTCTTTCCCGACGTCCACGACCTCCTCAACGACATGGCAGGCGAGGACACCGACCCCAAGTCCAGCGCTTCTGCTGCTGCTGTGCCGTACGTGTTCCTCTCCTTTCTGTTAGAAGTCTTGCTACAGTTCTTGGCTCTAATTTCTGCCCTACGTATGTTAGGTTCTATGTCGTATAAGCAACTTCATCTAGTGTCTGTTCTAGATGTGTTTAGCTCAAGTTCATATATGCAGACGATGTTTATCTTCTCTCTGTCAGATTGCATGACTTGCTTTATATTTGCTATTTTAGTCATGTTTTATCTAGTATTTCTGTTAATAAAATCATTCGGTAAATTGCTTATATTTCCAACAATACGCACGTCATCTTTGGAGCACAGTAATTTTGAGTAAGCGTCGATACGTTTGAGTATGGAAAGATCGCTGCCGTGCAATGCAAGTGATCTGGAATGTTCGATCGCGTCCGGGCCTGGCCATTCACATCGCAACGGAATGGTCACTCCTTTTTATTTAATCCAGCGGAATGGTGCAGCAGTGAGATATTTCTCTGGCATAAATCTAAGTGACGAAACCAACCAATGATGGATGCCACAATAGTCCTGGGAACGTAGCAGCGCCCGCCGCGTGCCCACGTTCGGTGATCAGGCAGCAACCGCCGAGTCAAGGCCCATTCCCAATGATGAATACACAAAATTTAAAAAACATTCTAGAGTAAAACCGACAAAATCAAGAAAGCAGAACCCTCCTTTAAATGGAAGAGAAGGAAATAATCAATCAAATCAGACCCACCTGTCGGAACGTCGAGGCTCCCACGGCATAGCTCTCGTTTCCTTCTCTCAGCGTCTCCACGCGATATATATACCGCCGCTCGCCTCCCTCTTCTCCAACCTCGCAAGCTTCTTCTCCTCCTCCCTTTCGGTCCCGGGTTTCCTTCCGACGCAGGTCATTCCATATTCGGCTCTGTTAGACTATGTATAGCTTCTGTACCTATGTACGTATATTGTACATATTGTAACACAACCATTATATATAATGAGATAAGCCACCCCTAGAGGGTTGTGCTGGTTCCCCAAAACTTATTGTCTTACATGGTATCACGCTAGGTTACGATCGCTTCCGCTTCTAAACCCTAATACCCGCACCGCCGCCGCAGCCGCCGCCGCCTTCACCGCCGCCGCCGCGCCACCGATCACGCCGCCGCCATGTCGAGCGCCGCCACCACCGGTTCCACTGCTGCGGGTTTCCTCCCGGCCTCTCTTGCGGCTCTGCTCAACCTCCCGCTCGATGCCGTCTCTGTTCCGGCTCCGATCGGGACAAGGAGCATCGGCTCCGTCTTCTCCACGCCGCCGGCGTCCTCGCTTGGGCGTGACCTCGTGGTCCACACCGCGGCGCCGCCGTCCGCTGCGGACTCCGCAGGCGTCGTCCCGCCGCTCCTGCCGCAAGCGGATCACACTGCCCCGCTGGCGGGGTTGGCGGCGTCCGCCCCGGCCGCGGGCTTTGCGGCGTCCGCACCGGCCGCGAGCTTTGCGGCGCCCGCCCTGGCTGCGGTCCCGCCTCCTCCCGCATCGGCTTCGGTGCCTCCGGCTGTCTCCATGGTGTTTGCACCCCAGGCAGCCTCCTCGATGGGATCGTCTTCGCCGCCGCCGTTTCACTTCGGTCATCTCATCACCATCAAGCTCTCCGCCGACAACTACATCTTCTGGCGTGCGCAGGTTCTTCCGCTCTTGGGGAGTCACTACCTGGTAGGCTACGTCGACGGATCGCTTCCCTGCCCACCCGCGCTGGTAGACAGCGTGCACGGTCCGGTCTACAATCCGGCCCATCGCGTCTGGACGGGGCAGGACCAGGCGAACCTCTCCTCCATCCAGGGGTCGCTCTCGCCGGCAGTTGCCGGCCTTGTTGTCTTCGCGAAGACGTCTCATGAGGCCTGGACCATCCTTGAGCGCACCTTTGCAGCGCAGTCCTAGGCTCGTGTCTCTGCACTCCGTCGTCAGCTTGGAGAGTGTCAGAAGCTTGACTCCACTGCCACTAAGTTCTACAACAAGGTCAAGGGCCTCGCCGACACATTGGCCTCCATTGGACAGCCCCTCACCGACTCCGAGTTCAACTCGTTTATTGTCAATGGTCTTGATGAGGAGTATGATGCCTTAGTCGAGATCATCAACGAGCGGGGCAACTCGACACCCATGCTGGCACACGAGGTTTTCTCTCAGCTCCTTCTCACTGAGCAACGGGTCGAGACTCGCCGCACCAGGGGCACTGGCTCCCTCTCGGCCAACGCCGCCACCAAGGGTGGCCGCTCTTCTTCATCACCCCGGTCTCCCTTGGGGCTGCCACCGTCGCCCGCCTCGGCCCCCCCACCTACTGCGACCTTACCGGGGGCTGGCGGTCCACGTGTGTGTCAGCTTTGTGGCCGCGATGGGCACTGGGCCTCCAAGTGTTATAAGCGCTTCCAGCGAAGCTTCCTTGGTCTTGGCAATGACGGCAAAGATACACGCAACAATGCCCGTCAGGTCGCCATGGCTGATCGTCCCGTGCCGCAGAAGCAACAGGGACACACTCAGTCCTACTCCATCGATCCACACTGGTACATGGACTCTGGGGCGACCGAGCATCTGACCAGCGAGATGGGGAAGCTTCACACTCGTGAACCCTATCATGGCTCCGACAAGATCCACACCGCCAATGGAGCAGGTATGCACATCTCTCATATTGGCCAAGCATCTCTTCTCACTAGACATGCCAATAGGAGTCTTCAGCTTCGCAATGTTCTTCGAGTTTCATCTGTGACCCGTAATCTTCTTTCAGTTCCTAAACTCACACGTGATAATAATGTGCTTTGTGAATTTCACCCTTTTGATCTTTTTATTAAGGATCGGGGCACGAGGGACATTCTTCTTAGTGGGCGGTTGTGCCAGGGCCTCTACCGTCTGGAGCATCCTGGTGTCGCTCGTGTTTTCAGTGGAGTTCGGGTCTCTCCGTCACAGTGGCATGCTCGTCTTGGTCACCCGGCCACACCTATTGTCCGTCATATTTTGCGTCGTCATGAGCTTCCTAGTTTGTCTAGTAATAAAGATGTAGCAGTGTGTGATGCTTGTCAGCAGGGGAAGAGTCATCAACTTCCTTTTTCGGAGTCCAGTCGTGAGGTGAAACATCCTTTAGAACTTGTGTTTTCAGATGTATGGGGTCCTGCTCAGACTTCTGTCAGTGGTCATAATTACTATATCAGTTTCGTTGATGCTTATAGTCGCTTTACCTGGCTTTACCTTATTAAACGCAAATCTGATGTGTTTGATATTTTTGTTCAGTTTCAAAAACATGTTGAACGTCTTCTCAAGCACAAAATTGTTCATGTCCAGTCAGACTGGGGGGGCGAGTATCGCAACCTCAACTCTTTCTTTCAGTCGCTTGGGATAGCTCATCGTTTAGCATGTCCACATACACATCAGCAAAATGGTTCAGTCGAACGTAAGCATCGTCATATTGTTGAAGCTGGTCTTACTCTTTTGGCCCATGCATCTGTTCCGTTTCGGTTTTGGAGTGATGCTTTCACCACTGCATGCTTTCTCATCAACCGTACTCCTACTCGTGTTTTAAACATGAAGACTCCCATTGAGGTTCTCCTTAATGAACAACCTGATTATACCTTTCTCAAGGTATTTGGGTGTGCTTGCTGGCCGCATCTTCGTCCATATAACAAGCGCAAGCTTGAGTTCCGTTCTAAGAAGTGTGTTTTTCTTGGCTATAGCTCATGCATGGTCACCCGACGAGCCCGTCGCGCCGAGCATCTCCACTGCTCGGTCCGTTTCGCCAGCGGCCGCCGAGTCGCCCGCGGCTCGGCCCGTCACGCCGTCTTCGCCTGCGGCTCGGCCCGTCACGCCGTCTTCGCCCGCGGCTCGGGTCCTCACATCGCCTTCATCAGCGGATCGGCCTGCGACACCGGCCGCGCCACGGCCCACTATGCCGAGCTCGCCATCGGCCTGGTCTGTGATGCTGGAGTCGCCAGCTGCTTCGTCTGCTCTGCCGGTTTCGCCGGTGGGTCGGCCTTCTTCGCCAACCGAGTCCGAGGCTATCGTGACTGGCTCCTCGTCACCGGCTGACTCATCAACGTCGCCGTCCTCCAGCCCGTTGCAGGCTGCTCCGTCGACCTCGGTGGTTCCTGTGTCCCGACCACATACACGCAGTCGCAGTGGCATTTTCAAACCTAAGGAACGTAAGGATGGTACGGTTGCTTGGTTGGCTGCTTGTTTGGCTGCTGCTGTTGCGGATCCATCTTCTGAGCCTCGCTCATATCAGGCTGCCCTGCGCATTCCACATTGGCGAGAGGCTATGGAGCAGGAGTTTCATGCTCTTCTTCGTAACAAGACATGGACTCGTTCCTCCACCACCACGGGTAAATGTTATTGACTCAAAATGGGTATTCAAAGTGAAGAAGCATTCGGATGGATCTATTGAGCGTTACAAAGCGCGACTTGTTGCTCGCGGTTTTCGGCAGCGTCATGGTCTTGACTATGAGGACACCTTCAGTCCTGTCGTCAAGCCTACCACTATTCGGCTTCTTCTCTCCATTGCTGTTTCTCTTGGTTGGTCACTTCATCAACTTGATGTGCAGAATGCTTTTCTACATGGATTTTTGGAGGAAGAGGTTTATATGAAACAGCCGCCTGGTTTCTCTGATCCTGATCGTCCTAACTATATCTGTCGTCTTTCCAAAGCACTATATGGTTTGAAGCAAGCTCCTCGTGCCTGGCATGCCCGCCTTGCCTCTGCCCTTCGTGCTCATGGGTTTGTGCCGTCTACTGCTGACACTTCATTATTTCTTCTACAGAAGCCAGAAGTCACTATGTATCTTTTGGTATATGTCGATGATATTATCCTTGTCAGCTCTTCTCAGTATGCTGCTGATGCTCTTGTCTGCTCTCTTGGTGCTGATTTTGCGGTCAAAGATCTTGGGAAGCTTCACTACTTTCTTGGAGTTGAGGTCACTTCTCGTGCTACTGGTCTTGTCCTTACGCAGAAGAAGTACTCCTTGGAGTTGTTACAAAGAGCTGGCATGCTGAAGTGCAAACCGACCACCACACCCATGTCGTCTACCGACAAGATAACAGCTGTTGATGGTGAGCTTTTGTCTCCTGCGGATGCCACAGAGTACAGGAGCATTGTTGGTGGACTTCAGTACTTGACGATCACGAGACCAGATATCTCTTATGCTGTTAACAGGGTTTGTCATTATCTTCAGGCTCCCAGAGATACTCATTGGGCTGCTGTTAAACGCATTCTTCGTTATGTTCAGTTCACCCTGACATTTGATATGCATATTCGGCCGACTTCCTCTCGGGTCCTTTCGGCCTTCTCTGATGCAGATTGGGCTGGTAGCCCAGATGACAGGCGATCCACGGGGGGTTATGCAGTATTCTTTGGTTCTAATTTGATTGCCTGGAGTGCTCGGAAACAGGCTACTGTGTCACGTAGCAGTACTGAAGCTGAGTACAAGGCTGTGGCTAATGCTACTGCAGAGATTATTTGGGTGCAGTCTTTGCTTCAGGAGTTGGGTTTGTCTCAACCACAGCCTCCTATTCTTTGGTGTGATAACATCGGTGCTACATACCTTTCTGCAAATCCAGTATTTCATGCCCGAATAAAACACATTGAAGTTGACTATCACTTTGTACGGGAACGTGTATCACAGAAGCAACTCCAGATCAAGTTTATCTCATCTAAGGATCAACTTGCAGACATCTTCACTAAGCCTTTACCGCTGCCACAATTTGAGGCTTGTAGGCGCAATCTTACCCTTCTCAGTTCTTTAGAAAGTGGCTAAGATTGAGGGAGGGTGTTAGACTATGTATAGCTTCTGTACTTATGTACGTATATTGTACATATTATAACACAACCATTATATATATATAATGAGATAAGCCACCCCTAGAGGGTTGTGCTGGTTCCCCAAAACTTATTGTCTTACAGGCTCCCAATCCTCACCTTTAAGAGGACCCCGGCCGCCGGGCAGCTAGAGTAAACCCAGCAGCCGATCGATCGCTTGCTGTGTGAATTGTGGCATCTATCCATGGGTAACCACCAGAAGATCCTCAACTTCCTCCGGTCGGACCCTGCCGCGGTGGCCGCCTGCTCGCCGAGGTCCTTCTCCTCCTCCTCCGCCTCTGTGTCGGACGACGACGGGTACAGCTGCTCGTCTTACCCCACAACAGACGGGGACGCCTCGCCGTCGCGCTACGGCGGCTCCTCCACCCCGCCCACGCCCAAGTCGCCGTGGGCGCACCTCCCGGGCCTCGGCGCCGGGGGTGCCGTTGCCGAACCGGGGGCCACGGGACTCATCGCGTCGCTGGTCAAGGAGGACGGGCACGTCTACTCGCTGGCGGCGACCGGGGACGTTCTTTACACCGGGACCAACTCACCGAACGTGCGCGTGTGGCGGGACCAGCGCGAGCTCGCCGGGTTCAGGACCGCCAGCGGCCTCGTCAAGGCCATCGTCGTCGCCGACGACGGCCGCATCTTCACTGGCCGCCAGGACGGCAAGGTGCGCGTGTGGCGCGCCGACGCGGACAACCCCGCCGTGCACCGCCAGGTGGGCTCACTCCCGAAGCTCAAGGACTACCTCAAGTGCGCCGTCAACCCTACCAGCTACGTCGAGACGCAGCGCCGGGGGCGCCAGCGCGCGGTGTGGCTTCGGCACTCCGACGCCGTGTCCTCCCTCAGCCTCGACGAGGGCGCCGGGCTGCTCTACTCGGCCTCGTGGGACAGGACCTTCAAGGTGTGGCGCGTGTCCAACTCCAAGTGCCTCGAGTCCGTCAGCGCGCACGACGACGCCGTCAACACCGTGGCCGCCGCCGGGTTCGACAGCGTCGTGTTCACCGGGTCGGCCGACGGCACCGTCAAGGTGTGGCGGCGGGAGATGGCCGCGAAGGGCGACGCCACGAAGCATGTCCTGAAGACGGTGCTCAGGAAGGGCGAGGGCGCGGTCACCGCCATCGCCGTGTCGCCCGAGGACCGCGTCGTGTACGTGGGCTCGTCGGACGGGCTGGTCACCTACTGGCACTGGGTCGACGGCGAGGCGAGATACGGCGGCGTGCTCAAGGGCCACAAGACGGCGGTGATGTGCCTGGCGGTGGCCGGCAACGTCGTCGTGAGCGGCTCGGCTGACCGGACCCTGTGCGTCTGGGGTCGCGACGGGGCAGAGCACGTGGGTCTCGGCGTGCTAGCCGGACACACCGGGCCCGTGAAGTGCGTCGCCATGGACGAAGAGGCCGCGGCCGCAGGTTCGGGCGGCGATCGGCGGTTCGTGGTGTACAGCGGAAGCCTGGACGGGTCGGTCAAGGTCTGGCGCCTGTCGGACGCGGAAGCAGAGACGGCCACGACAGTGCGGGTGACGGAGCGCACAGCAGCAGCAGCACCGGCGCAGCCGTCGCTGGTGTGGAGAGGCCAGCAGGCTCCGTCGCCGTACGCAGAAGCGTGGGCGCCGTGCCATACGCCGGAGCCGAAGCGCGTGCGCGTGGCAGCTGCGTGAGGTCGAAGCAATGGTACGCGCGCGCATGGAAACAATGTGCTGGCCACAGTTCTGCAAGGAGGAAACAGAGCAGAGATCGTCGTCTGTCTCTTGTGGTGAACGATGCGGAGGGTAACAGTGATCGCAAAAGAACGAGAAGGAGTTGATCCCTAGGCAATCGTCCAGCAGCAGGTTCAGGAGTCAGGAGCCATTTGGACGAGCTTTGCTACACGTGCAGGATGTTAGAGCATCCCCAACACATGCGCAAGGTGCGGCGCCGCTAAAAAACAGTATACAGTATTGAAATCGCCAGTTTTTGCGCACCACGGTGCGCTGGCTCCATCATCTGCTGTAAAATATAGTGCGCCCGAGTCAATCCAACATACACGCTAAACTGCACCGTGCGCGAGTAGCCGGCGCTTTTCATATGTTGCATTTTGGAGACAACTAGTAAGCATGCACGTAAATACTATTTGTTTCAAGATTGGTCACAATGTGAATCCTTCTTTGAACAATTTGTTTCAAGATTGAAGCCTAAAAGAAACAAAAATAAACCAGATAAATTTAATAATATGTTTTCACCTAATCAATTTGAATACTCTCTTTTCTCGAGAAAACAATCTAAATACTCTTTTGTATGGCATGAGCCAAATTTAGACAGCACACTTTCTAATATCCCATTTATTTAGGAATAAATGAAAGGACATAGCGTTAATAACCAGTCAATGTGGAGTGCCTGATATGTATTGCGGCTTGCATTGACAAGGGCACGGCAAGGATGTCCACGCAAGAGATAGCAACGCCAAGAAGTGCATGTTAGCCAATCAGTGAAGCTACTCTTCTACTGGAAATTCCACGCACTACTCTGAATCCGCGGCATGTTAGCATGATCACCTTCAGGCTGGTCATAGTGGGGAGTAACTTAGAGTAGTAACATGTATATGTTACTAGCCTATGTTACTACCTTCATAGTGGGTAGTGTCATATGTGTAGTAACATACATGTCTTTATTTATCACTATGTAGACTCATTTTGCATTGGAAAGCGCTATGTGATGGTAACATATTATGTTACTCTATTTGCCTCTCTCCTCATTCACTACTTGCCATCTCATCATTTTTGCTTATGTGGCATCTATGTTACTCCTTAAGTTACTCCCACTATGACCAGCCTCAGTAACAGCGGATACGGGGTCTGATTGGAACAGAAACTCCCAAGAGCCACCAACAGTTAGATGAACTTCCAAGAAAAAGACAAAAAAAATGTAGAACATTCCTCGAAATAGGCTTTCGCCCCGCTATATATTAATATACTAACCACCCGATACAAGAATGAGTTCCACGTTGGGGCAAATAACACAATCATGCCCAAAAGGAAAAATAAGAGAAAACCAAGAGAAGCATCGCCGGATCAACGAAAGTTGTAGTATCTCGCTACCGTTGCGCCCACCAGTAATTCCACCACACTCCTCTGCCACTGAGTTGACGCATACCAAGGAAGACCTTCAAGAAGGACTGCGGCGGCGACGACGCTGCTGGCCGGACGAGTTCTAAGATTTCTCCCAGTACACGGAGGGGGATGGGGGAGAGGTACACCCGATGCCCTTTAAGAAGGGTGGCGGCGCCCACAGGCGTCACCGCGTCGGTGCTGGCCTGGCCCGACAGAGATTTCCAAGACCCCTCACACCCACAGCCCAGGACCAACCGTTGACTCCACCATGCCTACCGCCCACCAACATGTGCCACCACAGCCACGAGGACACAATTGTCGTCTCACAACGACAAATGTTGCGAGGCCGGCCGGACCGAAACGAAGCCACCGTAGACAGGGACCGGCAGTACTGCAGCCACGTGGGAGGGGAGATAACCTCAACCGGCTCAGGCGCTAGCAGACTGGACGCATGAGTAGGAGCACGCCAGGACAACTGCCTAGCCAGGCCAAGATCGCCCCCCATCTCCCGTAGCTCGCCAAACCAGCTGGAGGCGACCCGTCGGAGTTCAAACCGAACCATCGTGACCCAGATCGAGCCCAAAGGGCCCAGACTCTGGGCTTGCAGGGCGCCGCCTGCCGCCAAAGGGTCATGCCACCGCCCGATCTGCACTGGAGCGCCGCCCGCTGAGCTACACCGCTGCCGGAACATGCCGCCCGAGCCAGGAACCGCGTCGGGAAGAAGAGGGGGTGCCGCCACCGCCGTCTACGAACAGCACCGCACGGGCAAACGCCTGGCTGCGCCAGTCGTGGGCAATGGCAGGAGGGAGAGAGGGGGGTACGGTCGAATTGTAGACCATGTTATTCAATGATGTTACTTACGAGAAGGGGAGGGTGTCCAAGTGCAAGGTCTCCTACTTTTTTTGCGAGAAGTGCAAGGTCTTCTACTCCTCGCGTAGAAACTGCATGTCCTTCTCTGTTTCTCCCATCCGATCCATGTAAGACAAATGACAACTGCCCCCCTCAGAAGCAATTCATTGAACATTTTCGGGCATCGAACAGACTAACATGGAGGACATACACTTTCAGATCAATGAGGGCAGAACTGAGCCCAGGAACAGGTGACAGTGCCTTTCACATTATGCGTGCCGTCAATTTTTCCAATAGATGGTAGATAATTATGCAAATAATTTAAGATGCAAAACATTGAAATTATGGTAAATACTTGCCTTCCTAAATGAGTATATGACATGAATGGATTGGCAAGTAGACAGAAGACTGATGATAAAGTGTGAAATACAGATTGACATTCTTCTATCTGTGAGCACGTTTGCACCAAGCTATTTAAGTTTCTATTTTTGCTTCTGTTAACAATAGTTCATTTACAGAGCTAAGTAAATATTGAGATGAGAAAGATGTAATTTGAAATGACAACACCATACTAAGAAAACAATCTTTGCAGAAGACGCAACCTAATACTCCATGTATAAGTAATAAAACAATTATCATGCAAAAAGCTAAACAAACCCAACAATGGCGATGAGCGGATGAGGGGTGCCTGGTGGCGCAGGACATCGCCGGAAGAGGACCTGAAGGCAGAGCCCGTCAAAACAACGACTGACACTGTCTGAACCCACCACTATCTCTACTCCTCCCTGATTCCACCACCGCCAAGCTCCTCCCTGATTTTGGTAGTGGAACCATGTATGTAAAGGGACAAAATAACTAAAAAAAACTCGATAATTCAAGGCTAAAAAGGGATAGTCTGAAGTCAATAGCTTGTACTTAATTTGTAATAACTTATAAACTGCATTAATTTGAATGGAAGCATTAGCTTTTGTTTTGACATACCACTTCGTGCCATCTTTCTTGGACCAGGACCATTTTCCAACCAATCAGAACAAAAAAAAACAGCAACGGATATGTACAACTTTATGAACAAAATAGATAATGATCTGTGCTGCCTTACCAGGTTCGAATTTCATCTCTCACTATCTCAGTACTTCCTCATTCATATCCATTCTCCAGGGATGACTCATGCATCTTCAATCCTAATGCACATACATTTAGGGCCATCAAATCTAAGAAATTACAAAACTAAGAGATGAGCTATTGCAGAAACTAACCTGGCCAGTTAGTCATTGGAAATTGCTAGGTGAAGAATCTCCAAACCAATATACGGTAATCACAGGTCCACAATCTCCTAGAATTCCCTGAAGAAATGGACAGAATCAGGAAGAGGCTTTGAGAGATGAGGAGGTGCCGTTATTGCTATTCCTTGAAGAAATTGAGAGGCTCACACAGTTTGTAGTGAATGTTGTATTGAATCCGGTATGGATGAACATTGTGCTTAATTGCATTTTTTACAGAATCTTGTATAGATGAAGAGAAAAGAGAGAACAAGATGGCTCACACAGATGGTGTCGGCAGCAACCATCAACCCCAGGGAGTAAGGCGTCTGCGTTGGCAGTCCCGACCGGCATCGGGGGCGTGAATCGGCGGGCGGCGAGTGCAACCCCTGGTCGGCAGGGCTCAGTGGAGGCGGCTTCCTCCGATGGCTACGGCCGTCGCAGCCCCAGGTAGGCAAGCGCGGGGGTGTGCGGCTTCCGCCGGCTTTCGGTGGCCTCACCGTATAGGCGGCCGGCGTTGAAGTGGAGGATCGAAGAGCGGTGGCGGAGGGCCGAGTTGAGCACCGGCGACGAAGGAAGAATTCATCGACGGCGGCGGAGGCCGATTGGAGCAACGGCGGCGGGCGATTAGAGCGACGGCGGCGTGAAGGATCGGAGCGGCGGCAGACAGCGGCGGAGTGGAGGATCGGAGCAGCAATGGAGGAGCAGTAGAGGATTTGCGGCGGAAGTCGTGCCGCGGGCGATTAGAGCAACGCGCAGGAGGAGAGGGCGACTGGAGCGACGCACAAGAGAGGAGCGGGCGAAGGACGTGCCGCGGGACGTGCGGGGCAGTTTTTTTTTGTTTTGACAAAAGGCGGGCAGGATTAGCGGCCGATGGATTGGTGGCTTGTTAGCGTTAACCATGGAGAGACTCTGGACCATTATATTGCGTGATTAGGCGGCTAAGATTGTTTGGATCTGGCACCTCTCTTTCTTTTATAGGTGTAATAGATATAGTGATATTTCAAACATCAAAACAAGACATGAAAATCATCCAAACAAGTTCATGACATAAAAGTTCAAATTCATGCCCACAACACCATCCAACCAAGTTTAAAATCCGAACCAAGTTCATGACATAAAAGTTCACACAAACGAATGGCACATTAACAATCATGCCCGATCCTAGTCTTTATCCTCCTCTTCCTCCAATTCATCATCCTCATCCGAAGACGATTCTTCCTCCACCTCTTCATTGTCGCGCGCCGCATCATCATGTGGAGCTCGGAAGGTGTTGGCAAGATCTTCAATGGCATCATGCGAAGGTGTGGGAGGCACACCGGAAGACATTTCACCCATGCCGCCCGGAGGTGCTCCCATGCCTCCCATGAGAGATGCAAAACTCATGCCTCCCATGGTAGCTCCGAAGCTACCCATGCCTCCCATGGCCCCAATGGTAGCCCCGAAGCCACCCCATGCCTCCCATGGTAGCTCCAAAGCCACCCGTGCCACCCATGCCGCCCATGGTAGCTCCGAAGCCACCGATGCCTCTCATGCCGCCCATGCCACCGCCACCCATGCAACCCATGCCATCCATGGCTCTTTTTTGGACCAAGACTTGTTCAAGGGCAAGATTGATGTACTCCTTTTGCTTCTCATCGAGGGTAGATGTGTCCATGAAGAACAAGTACTTCTCCCATTCCAACAACCTAGTTCGCTCCTACGTGGCCAATTTCTTCTCCTCCAATGCCACCTTCCTCTTCTCGGCCGCCACCCTCCTCTCCTCGGCCATGACATCTTGGTTCATTGCCATCTTCCTCACCTCGTTCGCATCCTTTCTTGTGTTCACAATAGCTTCCATAGCATTTTTAGCTCGTCATCTCCCTTCCTCTTCTTCTTTTCTTTTCCGTCTTTCTTGACGGGGAACGTAGTAATTTCAAAAAAATTGCTACGCACACGCAAGATCGTGGTGATGCATAGCAATGAGAGGGGAGAGTGTCATCCATGTACCCTCATAGACCGAAAGTAGAAGCGTTAGCACAACACGGTTGATGTAGTCGCACGTCTTCACGATCCGACCAATCAAGTACCGAACGTACGACACCTCCAAGTTCAACACACGTTCAGCTCGATGATGTCCCACGAACTACGATCCAGCAAAGCTTTGCCGGAGAGTTCCGTCAGCACGACAGCGTGTTGACGGTGTTGATGATGCTACCGATGCAGGGCTTCGCCTAAGCACCGCTACGATATTACTGAGGTGGAATGTGGTGGAGGGGGGCACCGCACACGGCTAAGAGATCAAGAGATCAATTTTTGTGTCTAGAGGTGCCCCCTGCCCCCATATATAAAGGATCAAGGGGGAGGGGGCGGCCGGCCAAGAGGAGGCGCGCCAGGGAGGAGTCCTACTCCCACCGGGAGTAGGACTCCCTCTTTTCCTAGTTGGAGTAGGAGGGGGAAGGAAGGAAGAGAGAGGAGAGGAAGGAAAGGGGGCGCCGCCCCCCTCCTTGTCCTATTCGGACTAGAGGGGGAGGGGGCGAGTGGCCTGCCCTGGCCGCCCCTCCTCTTCTCCACTAGGGCCCATTAGGCCCAATAACCCTTGGGGGGTTCCGGTAACCCCCCGGTACTCCGGTATATGCCGAAACCTCCCGAAACCATTCCGGTGTCCGAACATAGTCATCCAATATATCGATCTTTACGTCTCGACCATTTCGAGACTCCTCGTCATGTCCGTGATCATATCCGGGACTCCGAACTACCTTCGGTACATCAAAACACAAAAAACTCATAATACCGATCGTCACCAAACTTTAAGCGTGCGGACCCTACGGGTTCAAGAACTATGTAGACATGACCGAGACTTGTTTCCGGTCAATAACTGAAAGAATCGATATGGTTGACTAGAGGGGGGGGGGTGAATAGGCAACTAACAATTTTTAACTTTTCTTTAACAATATAAAACCTTGCAATGAAAATAGGTTGTCTAGATGTGCAACTAAGTGGACAACCTATATGATGCAAAGACAAAAAGCACACAAGCAAGCAATGGATATAACTTAAGTAAGCTTGCAAAAGTAAAGGGACAAGATAACCAAGAGTGGAGCCGGTGGAGACGAGGATGTGTTACCGAAGTTCCTTCCTTTTAAGGGGAAGTACGTCTCTGTTAGAGCGGTGTGGAGGCACAATGCTCCCCAAGAAGCCACTAGGGCCACCGTAATCTCCTCACACCCTCACACAATGCGAGATGCCGTGATTCCACTATTGGAGCCCTTGAAGGCGGCAACCAGACCTTTACAAACAAGATTGGGGCTATCTCCACAACACTTGGAGGCTCCCAACAACACCACGAAGCTTCACCACAATGGAGTATGGCTTCGAGGTGACCTCAACCGTCTAGGGTGCTCAACACCCAAGAGTAACAAGATCCGCTAGGGATAAGTGGGGGGGATCAAATTTCTCTTGGTGGAAGTGTCGATCTGGGCCTTCTCAACCAATCCCGAGCAAATCAACAAGTTTGATTGGCTAGGGAGAGAGATCGAGTGAAAATGGAGCCTGGAGCAACAATGGAGCTTTGGGGGAAAGAGGTAGGTCAACTTTGGGGAAGAAGACCCCTTTATATAGTGGGGGGAACAATCCAACTGTTATCCCACTCACCAGCCCCGCACAAAGCGGTACTACCGCTAGGGAAGGGCGGTACTACCGCTCCGGGCGGTACTACCGCTCAACCTAGCGGTACTGCCACGCTGCCAGACCCTAGGGCGGTACTACCGCTAGGGAAGAGCAGTACTACCGCTTAGAGCGGTACTACCGCTCCTACTGCCACCCTTAGTGCCGCAAAACCCGACACGAAAAACTTCGTTCGAGAATCGAGGCGGAAGTAGCCCATGCGCTCAGCGGTACTACGACCGAAAATCCCAAGCGGTACTACCGCTCAGAGCGGTACTACCGCTCTGAGAGCGGTACTACCGCTTGGGAGCTTCGGCGGTACTACCGCTGTGGGCATGGTACTACCGCTGGGGCAGAGCAAAGCATAGCAAGGGGAAAATGGTAGCTCCAGAGATGCGGAAGGAAATACGACGGGTGTGATAAAGATGTGTACGTGTGATTCCACCCAAGTCTTACCAAAGAGGATCCCCTCTTGATAGTACGGTGACTCCTACGAAACTAGACCACCAACAACGAAACGAAGGAGCTACACCGTCTTGAATACAACACCGAGGGGAGGAAATCGTCTCGTGCCAATGGATGAATCTCTGAAAGAACTAAACGCACATGATTAGTCCGCACAAGCATTGTCATCAATCACCAAAACATCTTGGGGATAAATATGCCCTTACAATCTCCCCCTTTTTGGTGGATTGATGACAATACATGATTTGCACAATATGATAGATATAGGATAAGCGCAAAAACACAACCGTCCTAAAATGTAGAAGGGCTCCCCCTGGATGTGTGCTACGATAAGTGCTTTGGACTGCACGACACAGATGCCAGGATCAATGCTCCCCCTATATTTTAGAGACCAACTACCTAAGCAAGATATGAGAGCAACAAATAGATAACAAGATAAGCATGCAACTCATAAGCTAGATAGACAAAGATAATGATACTGGAGAGGTAAGGTAGCATATGTCTCACACCATATGACTCGAGCTTAGGTCTCACTGACAGAACCAGAACTTAGGTCTCACTGACACAAACCAAATAAAGCAACAAGCAAAAGCACAAACACAGAGGACAAAAAATACAAAGCACAAATCCCTAAACTCTCTACCCCTTTGGCATCGAGACACCAAAAAGGAGAGGGAGTGTTGCTATGGCCCTAGGTGAAGGCAAACGAGGGACACCCATCAGATCTCAGAAGGATCATCTGCGCTACCATCGTCAGCCGGGAAGTGCTCAGCATCAGAATCAGTCCAAGGGCAGTGCTGCCGAATCCACTCCTCCTCCTCGGTAAGCTGATCCTCAGAACCACTAATCACAATAGCACCCATCTGACGCATGAGCTCCTTGTGGCGACCTCGGGCCTTCTTCTCAGCCACATGAGTCATGTACTGACCGTGAGACTCCATGCAAAACAACTTCTTCACCTTGATCTTGAGCTTCTTGGCCCAAGAGGGCTCTGCCTCAGAAGGCATGTAGTCATCATCTTCATCCTCAGCCTCAGCCCCAATCTCCTCCTCAGTCTCCATGGCAGCAGCAGATGACGGAACTCCAGTCCTAGGGGCCTGAGTGCCCCAGTTATCCTTCTTCCTCAGACGCTTGACATCGTGAGAAACCAACTCCCCAATCTCCAGCACCGCCTTGCGATAGACACGATCCCAGGCCTTCTCAATGAGCAGCATAATGAACGAACCATAGATCGGGCACTTGCGCTCGGAGATAGCAGAAACCAACTCAGACCACATAACATGAGAGATATCCAATGACTCTCCGGTGTTCTGCCCCTTCTCCCGCTGACAGAAGAGAAGCATGTCCACGAGATAAGAGTGAACCTGGTCCAGATTCCTGATGCGAGGGAAAAGAGTCTCTCTGAAGATACGGTGAAGAATATCCAGATAGGCAGGCAACTCATATGTTTCCTTCTTCGTCTCAGGGTTGATCCTCAGAGTGCAGTAGGGCCACAGAGCTTGCTTGTGAGTGGCATTGGCGCGACGGTGGGGGCGAAAGCCGACAGAAGACTCAAGACCTAGAAATTCCACCCCAATCAACTGCATGAAAGCTTTCCACTTGACTGAAAGCAACTTGCCATTTGTCATCCAAGTCAGTGTCCTGTCCTCATCAGTCCCAAGGTGAACCGTGGCATAGAATTGGGACACAATATCAGCATCGTAGTCCTTGTTGAATTGCATGATCCCGATAATGTTCAGTTGAGTGCACATCTGAAGAGCTTCACCAAAGTAGTCAGGATCGTTCTCCATATGCTTGGTGTCGATGGAGTGCACGTTGACATAGAGATTCTTCTTGGCTTTGAGAACATCAAAGAAGATGGCAAACTGGAACCTGTTCCAGAACGGACGGTTGACCAAAGTGGGATCTTGGTCGACCTCATACGGGTTGCGGCAGCGCCTTGCCCAGAACTCCTTCGGCGGCATTTCTGGCATGGTTTTGCTTGACTTTGGCTTGACCCCAGGCTTCTTCTATAGTTGAGGAGGAGGTGGAGCACTAGAAGATCCGTCGGCAGGCTCAGTGGGCTCAGTGATGCGGTAGCGCTTGGACGAGGCAGGACCGGGGTTGACACGATGAGCCTGATGCTCAGGAACCTCATCACCTGGAACCACACACGCAAACACACAACCAACCAGAAAGAACGAGCATAAGCCACAAACACGAACAAAGAGGATCACTGAGAGGTAGGAGTATGATGGAACCTGATAGAAGGCGGTAGTACCGTGACCCTTGAGCGGTAGTACCGCTCCAAGCGGTAGTACCGCTCTGGAGAGAGCGATAGTACCGCTCTCAGCGGTAGTACCGCTCGAGGTGGGGAAACAACAGTTTCCTACTACCGTGGTCAGATCCGGTACTACCGTCCTATCAAATTCAAAAATACTCCAACCAAACACTAATCCAAACAGTCTAGAAGCATTCTCCATCCTACTCAAGCCTAGATCTGGACAAAAATCTAGAGATGCAACTGCTATTGCCCCTAGAAAGCTAGATTGGAAATCTAGACAAAAGGAAATAGGGAACGGGGGCAATACCGGCATCCATGGCAAGAGGACAAGGTGGGGATCGATTCCACCGAAGGAAATGGAGAGGAGCGCCCCGGAGAGGGAGATCCGCCAGAGCCCTCCCGCGGCGCCGGTTGCTGAAGAGAGAGACAAACAAGGCGAAGGGGGCGAGCGAATGGGTATGGGGGAGAAGAAACTCCCCATGCCCCCGATATAACCCCCAGCCCGCGCCTCACAGCGGTATTACCGCTCTGGAGGGCGGTAGTACCGCTAGGAGCGGTAGTACCACGCTGGAGGGCGGTAGTACCACTAAGAGCGGTAGTACCGCTCGCCACCAGCGGTAGTACTGCTTTAGCAACCACGCGGCTTCTAGACCAACGGCTAACGCTCAAAAAGAAACAGAAAGCAAGGCCAAAAGAACGAGAGGACCGACGCGGGAACACACACACGCACACAACTGAACAGAGACAACTCAAACACAAACAACCACACGAAACAGAGCAAGCTCTGGCCTCTCTCAGGAGAGGGCGGTGGCCGGAGCCACCTATGTTTGAGTCAATTGGTATGGCACCGCGAAGAATTATCCTTGGGCCCATGACCAAAACTCGTCTTTGAAGCACAAGTACCATCAAAAATGGCTAATGTGAAAGAGTTGATCGTTTTATGCATAATGGGGGGAGGGAGAGTTCATTGAGAGAACAACACTCCCCCTATGTCCATGCCTACATCTAAGCTGGACACCAAGTTGAGTGGGGTGGGGTGTGCAAGGGTTCAAGTCACATTGCTCGAATCAATGATATTTAGCTCATGCCTTAACTCGTGAAATCTTGCTTCATCCAAGGGCTTCGTGAAAATATCTGCAAGGTTATCATGAGTGTTGACATACTTGAGCTCGATCTCTCCTCACCTAATGTGATCCCGGATGAAGTGATATCGAATCTCAATGTGCTTCATCTTGAAGTGTTGCACCGGGTTGAGAGAAATCTTGATGGCACTTTTGTTGTCACACCAAAGAGGCACTTTGTCACAAATGACACCATATTCCTTTAAAGTTTGCCTCATCCATAGGAGTTGTGCACAACAACTACCTGCCGCCACATATTCCGCTTCGGTGGATGAGAGAGACACACAACTTTGCTTTTTGGAAGACCAACTCACCAGAGAGCACCCAAGAAACTGGCACCCTTGGGAAGTGGACTTCCTATCCACTTTGTCTCCTGCCCAATCAGAATCCGTAAACCCTTCAAGCTTGAAGTTTGCCCCTCTTGGGTACCATAAGCCAAAGTTTGGGGCATGAGCCAAATATCAAAAGATTCGCTTGACCGCCACATAGTGACTTTCCTTTGGTGCAGCTTGAAACCGTGCACACATCCCCACACTCAACATGATATCTGGTCTAGATGCACAAAGGTAAAGCAAGGAGCCAATCATGGAGCGATATACCTTTTGATCCACCGCTTTACCATTGGGATCAATGTCAAGTTGGCACTTGGTGGGCATTGGAGTAGAGGCCGGCTTGACATCACTTAACTTGAATCTCTTGAGCATGTCTTGAGTGTATTTGGCTTGGTTGATGAAGGTACCTTCTCTTCTTTGTTTGATATCAAAACCAAGAAAGAACTTCAACTCTCCCATCGAAGACATCTTGAACTTAGAGGTCATGAGAGCGGCAAATTCTTCATTGAAATCTTTGTTAGGGGAACCAAAGATAATGTCATCAACATATAGTTGGCATACAAACAACTCCCCTTTGACCTTCTTAGTAAAAAGAGTGGGATCGATTAGCCCCACTTCAAATCCACGATCTTGTAACAACTCAGTAAGGTGGTCATACCACGCACGTGGGGCTTGTTTAAGGCCATAGAGCGCCTTATCGAGTTGATACACATGATCCGGGAAGAAGGGATCCTCGAACCTGGGGGGTTGCTTGACATAGACCAACTCATTAATAGGACCATTAAGAAAAGCACTTTTAACATCCATTTGTTGCAACTTAAAGTTGTGATGGGAAGCATAAGCAATCAACAAATGAATGGATTCACGGCGAGCAACGGGAGCAAAGGTTTCACCGTAGTCGATACCCTCGACTTGGGAGTAGCCTTGTGCTACTAATCTTGCCTTGTTGCGAATGATGTTCCCATGAGCATCTTGCTTGTTCTTGAAGATCCACTTGGTTCCAATGATGTTATGGTTCCCAGAAGGCCTTGGCACCAATCGCCACACCTTGTTGTACTCGAAGTTGTTGAGTTCTTCATGCATGGCATTGAGCCAATCCGAGTCTTCGAGCGCCTCATAGACCTTATGGGGTTCAACACAAGAGACAAACGCGTGATGTTCACAATAGTTTGCTAATTGTCTACGAGTGCTTACCCCCTTTCTTAGGCTTCCAACCACATTCTCCATGAGATGACCTTTGGTGGTGAGTTTGGAAGAAATCTTCGCGGCACGACGCTCCAATTCCTCCTCGGATGTCGAAGGAGGAGGGTTCACTTGATCATCTTGAGCGTCGTCATGAGCTTGTTCTTGATCTTGAGCTTGCTCATGATCTTGAACTTGCTCGAGGGGAGGAACTTGACCTTGGGCATCATGTGGAGATTCACCACCATCTTGTAATTGATCTTGCCCTTGGTCTTGTTCCCTAAGTTGTGGGCCTTCACTTTGTTCTTCGGAAGCGTGTCGGTCTTGAGTAGGTGAAGGCTCCACCGAGGTGGAGCATTGTCCTTCTCCTTCGGCCACAAGGGGTTCCTCAATGGGTAGGATATGACCAATACCCATTCTTCTTATGGCTTGGGGAGGAATTTCATCACCTACATCACAAGTACCACTTTGCTCCACTTGGGAGCCGTTATTTTCATCAAACTCTACATTACACATCTCCTCAATGAGTCCGTTGGACTTGTTGAGAACACGGTAAGCATGAGAGTTTGTAGCATAACCAACAAATATGCCCTCATGAGCTCTAGCCTCAAATTTAGACAAACGAACACCTTTCTTGAGAATGAAACAGTTACACCCGAACACCCGGAAGTACTTGAGATTGGGCTTGTTCCCGGTGAGTATCTCATACGGAGTCTTGTTCAAGCCTTTGCGGAGATAGAGGCGATTGGATGCATGACACGCCGTGTTGATGGCTTCGGCCCAAAAGTTGTATGGAGACTTGAACTCCGCCATCATGGTCCTTGCCGCATCCATCAACGTCCGGTTCTTCCTCTCCGCAACACCATTTTGTTGAGGGGTATATGGTGCAGAATATTGATGCTTGATCCATTCATCACTAAGAAACTCATCCAAGGTGTAGTTCTTGAACTCGGTGCCATTGTCACTTCTTATTGTCAGAATCTTTGCATTATGTTGACGTTGAGCTTCATTTGCAAAGTCGATGACGGTTTGTTGAGTCTCACTCTTCCTCTTGAATAAGTATACCCAAGTGTATCTTGAATAATCATCCACAATCACCAAGCAATACTTTCTACCCCCAAGACTGTCAAAGGATGGAGGCCTGAAGAGGTCCATGTGCAGGAGCTCCAAGGGTCTCTTCGAGTAGATGATAGTCGTGGGAGGGTGGGCCGTCTCATGAAGCTTTCCTTCGATGCAAGCACTGCAAACACGATCTTTGGCAAAACTAACATTTGTTAGTCCATGAACATGGTCCCCCTTGAGAAGACTTTGCAAAGATCTCATATTGACGTGGGCTAAACGGTGATGCCAAAGCCATCCCACATCAACTTTAGCCATTAGGCATGTCGCGGTCTTAGTGGGTTGCTCCGAAAAGTTAATCACATAGAGACCGTTCTCGACATGCCCAACAAAGGCTACTTTAAGAGTCTTGCTCCACAAGAGGGCCACATTATCAATACCAAAGAAGGTGGCAAAGCCCATGAGTGCGAGTTGACGAACGGAAAGTAAATTGAACGCAAGGGACTCAACAAGCATGACTTTCTCGATCGTTAGATCATGAGAAATGACAACCTTGCCAAGACCCAATACCTTAGAGTGTGAGGCATCACCCCATTTGACATTGGTGGGCGTAGATGGGATCTTGTGCACGTCCACCACCAAGTCCTTGCTCCCAGTCATATGATTTGTTGCTCCACTATCGAGCAACCATGATCCCCCACCGGAAGCAAACACATACAAGAGATCAATGCTTGGTTTTAGGTACCCATTGAGTAATGGGTCCTTTGATGTTAGTAACAAGGGTCTTAGGAACCCAAATAGACCATTCAATGTACTCATAAGGAGAACCAACAAATTTAGCATAAACATGCCCATCACTAGCACGGCACAACACATAAGATGGGTTAAAGTCGCTGGCTTTGTTGGGAAAGATGGCTTTGCGCTCTTTGGCATCACCACTCTTCCCATTGTTCTTCTTCTCCTTAGGAGCACCTTCTCCCTCCCTCACAAAGGTTTGCATGAGCGGAGGAGGTCGATCGGTCTTGCTCTTCTTCTCCTTGTTCTTCTTCTTGTTCTTGGACTTGGGTGAGAACGCAACTCCCTTCTTGCCCACAACTTCCTTTTGATTGCTCAAAAGGTCATTTAGGTTCTTCTCGCCTTGTATGCATGACACAAGACCTTTCTCGAGTTGTTCCTTCAACTTGGCATTCTCCTCCACAAGATGCACATGCTCACAACAAGGGTTAGTAGCATTTGCATTATCAATTAAGACCATGTGAGGAAATGTGGCCTTTTCCTTGGTTAGCTTAACTTGGAGTTGAGCATGAGACTCCTTGAGGGATGCATGAGCACCTTTCAAGACCTTGTGAGCCTTGTCAAGTACATCAAACTCCTCCGTGAGTCTAACATGATCAACCCCAAGTTTAGTCTTCTCGGAAGCTAGAACACGAGACACAACAAGAGCATGATCAAGATCTTTCTTTAGTTTAGCATGACCATCGTTGTGTGACTCCTCAAGAGCCAAACGATGCTCACGCTCTTCCTCAAGAGCATTAGAGAGATCCGATATCTCATCGGCATAGTCACAACTATGACTTTCCATCTTAGAGATGGTCTCTTCGTGAGCCTCGATCATGTCATTGGCTTCACCAAGTTGTTCCAAGAGAGAAACAAAGTGCTTCTTGGATTTTCCCTTGAGCTTACTCATGAAGGACTCAAATTCATTGATCTCCTCATTAGAACCCTTACCATTATCAAAGTCATCCGTTGAAGGAGGGTTAGGAATAATGGTGGTTTTGATGTTGGAGGTTACCTTGTTGGTGGCCTTAGCCATGAGGCACTTGGCGGTGATGTTCTCGTTAGGTGCATCGAAGAGAGACACCCGGGGAGTTGTGACAATGGCAACGGATGCCATGGCCATTGTTTCACCATCTTCATCATCATCGTCATCCTCACAGTATTCTTCTTGAACCACCAACCCACGAGAAGGAGTCTTCTTGGTGAAGTTGTTCTTGTTGGGGAAGGACTTGACTTTGTCTTTTCGGATGAACTTGCCACCATTGTCTTCCCGCTTCTCGTAGGGACAATCCGCAACGAAATGGCTAACATTGCCACAGTTTAAACAAGTTCTAACTCGTTGCTTCCCCTTGAGGCCACTTGAGTTGTTCTTGTTGAAGTTGGGTCTTGTGTTCTTCTTACTCCAAAACTGTCTTGAGGCAAGAGCCATGTGCTCATGATAATCATACTTCGTGTCCTCGAGGTTGCTCTCCTCATCTTCCTCTTCTTCTTCTTCTTCCACACTAACCTTGGCCTTCAAGGCAAGATTAGGCTTCTTTGCCCTTTGAGAACAGAGCACCGCATTGTTGGCGGTCTTGTCCAAGATGCTCATTGCAACAAACTCATCCAACACTTCACCAGAGGTCATGGAGTGACAGTCCCGTCTTTGGCGAATGACAGAGGACATGGCCTTGTTGTAGGGCATCATGGCCTTGAGGAACTTGCGCTTGATCCAGTTGTCATCCGTGTCCTTGCTCCCATGATCTCAGAGTGCGACCGCGAGTTTGGTCACTCTTCGAAAGAGCTCACGAGGTTCTTCATCCTCTTTCATTGCAAACTCATCGGCTTCATCTTGCACCACTTCATAGTTGGAGCGTTGAATGCTAGCATTTCCTTGATAGAGACGCTCGATAGATTTCCATGCTTCTTTGGCCATGGCATGAGGTCGAAGATGAGGGAGATCTTTGGGAAGGATTGCATCTTGGATGATGAAGAGAGCACTCTCATTGAATTGATTGTCCACTTCTTCTCAAGGGGTGAAGTTGCTTGGATCATGAGGATAGAAACCTTCTTCAATAATTCTCCAAAGGTTAGTGTTCACATGTTTTAAGTGACGCTTGAAGCGATAAAGCCAAGCGTCAAAATCTTCATTTTTCACATATTTAGGAGGAGGACCGGCATGATTCAAATGAGTAGAGGGGATCGGTCCTCTATACACTGGGGGTTCCACATTGGCAAAGATGCCGGTGCCATTTCTACCACTAGTAGACGGACTCTTTTCACTGTTAGCTTCCCCCTTGTCGGAGGAAGCATCCGTCACCTTGTTAGTGGGATCACCCACTTTCATCGGCGAGGTAGATAGTTTAAGTCCGTCTAAGAAATCAGAAAACATGCTTTTAACCTCGGCCGTCATGGAGGTTTTCAATGTGTCTAAAGCCACATTGAATTCCTCATGAGAGACCGAGGCTCCCCCTTCGGCCGTGGACGAGATGGGATTCACACCGGAGTGCTCCTCCGCACATCGTGGGTGTCAACCATACTCTTCAGACGGCAAAGTCCTTAATAAAGAGACGAGGCTCTGATACCAATTGAAAGGATCGATATGGTTGACTAGAGGGGGGGGGGTGAATAGGCAACTAACAATTTTTAACTTTTCTTTAACAATTTAAACCTTGCAATGAAAATAGGTTGTCTAGATGTGCAACTAAGTGGACAACCTATATGATGCAAAGACAAAAAGCACACAAGCAAGCAATGGATATAACTTAAGTAAGCTTGCAAAAGTAAAGGGACAAGATAACCAAGAGTGGAGCTGGTGGAGACGAGGATGTGTTACAGAAGTTCCTTCCTTTTAAGGGGCAGTACGTCTCCGTTAGAGCGGTGTGGAGGCACAATGCTCCCCAAGAAGCCACTAGGGCCACCGTAATCTCCTCATGCCCTCACACAATGCGAGATGCCGTGATTCCACTATTGGAGCCCTTGAAGGCGGCAACCGGACCTTTACAAACAAGATTGGGGCTATCTCCACAACACTTGGAGGCTCCCAACAACACCACGAAGCTTCTCCACAATGGAGTATGGCTTCGAGGTGACCTCAACCGTCTAGGGTGCTCAACACCCAAGAGTAACAAGATCCGCTAGGGATAAGTGGGGGGAATCAAATTTCTCTTGGTGGAAGTGTAGATATGGGCCTTCTCAACCAATCCCGAGCAAATCAACAAGTTTGATTGGCTAGGGAGAGAGATCGGGCGAAAATGGAGCTTGGAGCAACAATGGAGCTTCGGGGGAATGAGGTAGGTCAACTTTGGGGAAGAAGACCCCTTTATATAGTGGGGGGAACAATCCAACTGTTATCCCACTCACCAGCCCCGCACAAAGCGGTACTACCGCTAGGGAAGGGCGGTACTACCGCTCCGGGCGGTACTACCGCTCAACCTAGCGGTACTGCCGCGCTGCCAGACCCCAGGGCGGTACTACCGCTAGGGAAGAGGGGTACTACCGCTTAGAGGGGTACTACCGCTCCTACTGCCGCCCTTAGTGCCACAAAACCCGACACGAAAAACTTCGTTCGAGAATCGAGGCAGAATTAGCCCAGGCGCTCAGCGGAACTACGGCCGAAAATCCCAAGCGGTACTACCGCTCGGAGAGCGGTACTACCACTCAGAGCGGTACTACCGCTCTGAGTGCGGTACTACCGCTGGGGAGCTTCGGCGGTACTACCGCTGTGGGCGTGGTACTACCGCTGGGGCAGAGCAAACCATAGCAAGGGGAAAACAGCAGCTCCAGAGATGCGGAAGGAAAGACGACGGGTGTGATAAAGATGTGTACCTGTGATTCCACCCAAGTCTTACTAAAGCGGATCCCCTCTTGATAGTACGGTGACTCCTACGAAACTAGACCACCAACAACGAAACGAAGGAGCTACACCGTCTTGAATACAACACCGAGGGGAGGAAATCGTCTCGTGCCAATGGATGAATCTCTGAAAGAACTAAACGCACACGATTAGTCCGCACAAGCATTGTCATCAATCACCAAAACATCTTGGGGATAAATATGCCCTTACAATAACCAATAGCGGAACCTGGATGCTCATATTGGTTCCCACATATTCTACGAAGATCTTTATCGGTCAAACCGCATAACTACATACATTGTTCCCTTTGTCATCGGTATGTTACTTGCTCGAGATTCGACCGTCGGTATCTCAATACCTAGTTCAATCTCATTACCGGCAAGTCTATTTACTCGTTACATAATGCATCATCCCGCAACTAACTCATTAGCTACATTGCTTGCAAGGCTTCTAGTGATGTGCATTACTGAGAGGGCCCACAGATACCTCTCCGACAATTGGAGTGACAAATCCTAATCTCGAAATACGCCAACTCAACATGTACCTTCAGGGACACCTGTAGAGCTCCTTTATAATCAGCCAGCTACGTTGTGACGTTTGGTAGCACACAAAGTGTTCCTCCGGTAAACGGGAGTTGCATAATCTCATAGTCATAGGAACATGTATAAGTCATTAAGAAAGCAATAGCAACATACTAAACGATCAAGTGCTAAGCTAACGGAATGGGTCTAGTCAATCACATCATTCTCCTAATGATGTGATCCCGTTAATCAAATGACAACTCATGTCTATGGTTAGGAAACTCAACCATCTTTGATCAATGAGCTAGTCAAGTAGTGGCATACTAGTGACACTATGTTTGTCTATGTATTCACACATGTATTATGTTTCCGGTTAATACAATTCTAGCATGAATAATAAACATTTATCATGATATGAGGAAATAAATAATAACTTTATTATTGCCTCTAGGGCATATTTCCTTCATTTCTTGCATCCATCCGGTCTTTTTGGCTTGGAGTACAAAACTGAGTTTGATGTAGGGCTTCTCTTGCCGTCATCACTTGGTGCCTCCTCCTCATCGTCATCAAAATCAATAGTTCGCTTGCGTTTGTTGCTCTCCTCATCATCAACACCATCACGGGGCTTCCATTTCTTATCATCCTTCAATTCTTCATAGCAATGAGGCAAGGTAAATGGTATCCATTTCTTGGTCTTCTTCTCCTCTCCTTCATCCGGAGCCAATTTGCATCTCTACTTTGATCCCCTCCAACGGAGGGATCCCTCGACACTTGCAACCAAGTATTGCATAGCAAGATGTCTTCGTCCATGGTGTAGTTGCCCCTCTTCCTTTCAGTGCATCGATGATGCCGTCACCATCCTCGTCCACCTCAAACTAATGATCATCGAAATGCATCTCATTGGTTCGAGACCAATGAGAGTTGTTGGAGCCGACACCCATTGTTGACATATATGCCTCATCATTGAAACTACAAAGTATATACAACAAAGCAAATAAGCTATCCATATGTATGCATTCAAAAAACAACAACAACAAAAAGTTGGCGAAATTTTACCTTGTGGGCATTTCATCGAACACCTTGTGCGCATCGGCCGCCGACTCAACAAGTGAGCTCGCCAGCGCTGCAGTCGGCGCCACATCCGTCGCACGCCCTCCAAGCTTCTTCTTCGGCCGCCTAGAGGAGCCATCCGCCGCTTTGTTCTTCTTTGTGTACACCTTTCCCTTCTTCGCCCGCCCCGCATTTGGGAGTTTCGAGAGGGGGGCACGTGGCTTCATGATGCCGGTGATTGGAGGAGCACCGGCGGAGGCGAAGCCAAAGCTCCATGCGCTAGTGTTTGCAGCGGTGGCAGCAGCGGAGGCGTCACGGGTGTAGGAAGGGGTGAGGGGGATGTCGGCACGTCCGTCCATCGGGCGAATTCACCGGCGGCGGCACGGGCGGGGCGAAAGCGGCGCGGCGGAGAAGGTGCGGCGCGGGCGCTCGAGTGTGCAGCACGCAGGAGCGGGCGCAGCAAATAAACGGCGCGCGATGGCATTTCAGACCGCGCGTTGAACTACTTATGCTATGCGCGCGGTTATTGCGCCTCCGCTGGAGCTCCCGGAGTGGTTGCGCGCATGCTAAAAACCCCAAATTTCCAGTGCGGCACTTATATAGCACGGTTGTTGGAGATGCTCTTACAGGGATGAGAGGGTTACAGGGTGATATGGCAGTTTTTCATTGGTCACTAGTAGCGGCACGGGGCCATCCCATTGAATTCGGGGGGATGTTTAGAAAGTTTGGAAGGAACCTGTAGAATCTCTGTAAAAAACTGTACATCCAGCATTTTTGCATTAGACCCCTATTGGTGGAGTAATGCTAGACACACGGACGAAGGGATTACAGATTCAACGGATTCTATTAGTTGTTATGTTCTGACTGAAGATTAAGGTGGAGGAGGGGCCCTCCCTTGAAATTTAGGGGGGGGGGGGTTAATTATTGCAAAGGGGATCCCTAAGATGCCCGTATTTATCCATGTGGCTAGGATTACCGCTATTGGTGAAGGCCTCCTCGGTCGGGAGGCTCCATACTTTACCAAGTTAGAGCAAGCATGCCTGCGTTTCAAATAGGTGAACTGCCCCGTCTTCTCATAGTGTCATGCATGGCGATCTTCCAACGCCTCAGCTGATAGCTTAATCTGGCTGATGGTTTCCACACCATAGTCACAGAATAGCTGGTGCAATAGTGGAATGGTCCAGTCAGTTTTAGATGAACAGGAGGCTCCTCCCCGGCTACATTGCGAGAATGAAGCCAACAGCCTACGTCAGCTCACTGAGAGGAGCAGTTCAACAAAGAAAACTAAAAGAAAAATACAATTCTATGATAGTTTGGCACGCCATCCAGAGAAAAGGCAACAAACTATACCCGCATCACATTATGACCATCTCGCCAGCCTACCTAAACTTCAACCGTGGTGCCGCCGTAGCTTGTGGAGACCAGCAGGCAGATAGGATGGACATCGGGCTGCTTGTCGCATTTTTGTTTTCCGTGTCTCGCCTTTTGATTGGTGACATGAAGCTGTCTTCCTCGTCCAAAATCGTGAACTTGCTCCAGTGGCCGACAAAGACGATCCCCTTTGTGAGCTCCTTGGATATCAGTCACTCAAGATCCTCAACGGCTGCTGAATGAAGTTCGTTAGGAAATCCAGGAATTCCTCCACCCTCGTCCTGCTCTATTCTGGAGACAGAACTGCCCAGAATCTGATAGTTCTAAGAATCGGTCTCCACACCCGAGTAACAAATATCCAAACGGACAGCTGAACAAATGGTATTCAAAGCATAATTCTTCTTACTAGAAATCCAGAACCTAGCTATTGATTCAAAACCAGTCCCAAAGGGGGTCTTAGGGTTTGGTAAGATCAACTGATTTACCCACCTTTAACACGATATGAGGGATCCAATTATCGCGCAGAAATTTGAATGATGTTCCCATTCTTAGTTAAATAACCCATATCACAGAACCTCAATCCCACGCTCATCTGCTTTTCCATTTTGTTTTGCGAGTAAGCATGCAGTTTTATTATTCCATAGCAATACAATTACAATTTTTTAACATAGGATTATAAATCATTTAAAGAATAACCCCGATAAGTACCCAAAGTTTGGTCTAGGAACTACCTAGACCGAATGAACGTTCCGTACGAGAGAACCAGCCAGCCAAATGAAAATGTTCGTAGGAGGTGTTGTTGCTAGCGAATGATTATGCATCGCTTGGCTTAGGGCATTTCTAACCGATCCCCTATAACCGGTTAGTGGAGTATGTTTAGCTTTTTACTTCACCAAACGACACCTAGCCGATCCCCAATCTGGCCTAATGGAGTATAATTTTACTCCTCTCCCTAAAAATTTCCCTATTTATACTCACTCTCTCCTCCGTCGAGTAAAACGGCGTGTCTCTCCTCTCCTGCATCCCCACCCCTCCCCCCGCGCCGCATCTTTGCCCCCGCCGCCCCTTCTACCCCCCTCCCAGCCGGCACTGGCCCGCCTGTTGGGGAACGTAGTAATTTCAAAAAAATTCCTACACACACGCAAGACCATGGTGATGCATAGCAACAAGAGGGGAGAGTGTCGTCCATGTACCCTCTTAGACTGTAAGCAGAAGCGTTATGACAACGCGGTTGATGTAGTCGTACGTCTTCACGATCGACCGATCCTAGTACTGAACGTACGACACCTCCACGATCTGCACACGTTCAGCTCGGTGACGTCCCATGAACTCACGATCCAGTAGAGCTTCAAGGGAGAGTTCCATCAGGACGACGGCATGATGACGATGTTGATGAAGCTACCGACGCAGGGCTTTGCCTAAGCACCACTACGATATGACCGAGGTGGATTATGGTGGAGGGGGGCACCGCACACGGCTAAAAGATCAATGATCAACTTGTGTGTTCTAGGGTGACCCCTTGCCCCTGTATATAAAGGAGGGAGGGAAGAGGAGGCCGGCCCTCATAGGGTGCGCCCAAAGTGTGGAGTCCTACTAGGACTCCCTAGTCCTAGTAGGATTCCACCTCCCACATGGAGTACGAAAAGGGGAAGGGAGACGGAGAAGGAAGGAAGGGGGCGCCCCCCTCCCTAGTCCAATTCGGACCAGTCCATGGGGAGGTGTTCGGCCACCATTGAGGCCTTTTCTCTCCTTTCCCATATGGCCCATTAAGGCCCATTAAGGCCCAATATGAATTCCCTAACTCTCCGGTACTCTCATAAATACCCGAATCACTCTGAACCTTTTCGATGTCTGAATATAGCCTTCCAATATATCGATCTTTACGACTCAATCATTTCGAGACTCCTCGTCATGTCCCCGATCTCATATGGGACTCTGAACAAACTTCGGTCATCAAATCACATAACTCATACTATAAATCGTCACCGAACGTTAAGCGTGCGGACCCTACGGGTTCGAGAACTATGTAGACATGACCGAGAGACATCTCCGGTCAATAACCAATAGCGGAACATGGATGCTCATATTCGCTCCTACATATTCTATGAAGATCTTTATCGGTCAAACCGCATAATAACATACGTTGTTCCCTTTGTCATTGGTATGTTACTTGCCCGAGATTCGATCGTCGGTATCACCATACCTAGTTCAATCTTATTACCGGCAAGTCTCTTTACTCGTTCCGTAATGTATCATCCCGCAACTAACTCATTAGTTACATTGCTTGCAAGGCTTATAGTGATGTGCATTACCGAGAGGGCCCAGAGATACCTCTCCGACAATCGGACTGACAAATCCTAATCTCAATCTATGCCAACTCAACAAGTACCATTGGAGACACCTGTAGAGCACCTTTATAATCACCCAGTTACGTTGTGACATTTGTTAGCACACAAAGTGTTCCTTCGGTATTCGGGAGTTGCATAATCTCATAGTCATAGGAACATGTATAAGTCATGAAGAAAGCAATAGCAACAAACTAAATGATCAAGTGCTAAGCTACCGGAATGGGTCAAGTCAATCACATCATTCTCTAATGATGTGATCCCGTTAATCAAATGGCAACTCATGTCTATGGCTAGGAAACTTAACCATCTTTGATTCAACGAGCTAGTCAAGTAGAGGCATTCTAGTGACATTATGTTTGTCTATGTATTCACACATGTACTAAGTTTCCGGTAAATACAATTCTAGCATGAATAATAAACATTTATCATGATATAAGGAAATATAAATAACAACTTTATTATTGCCTCTAGGGCATATTTCCTTCAGTCTCCCACTTGCACTAGAGTCAATAATCTAGTTCACATCACCATGTGATTTAACACCAATATTCACATCTGTATGTGATTAACACCCATAGTTCACATCTTCATGTGACCAACACCCGAAGGGTTTACTAGTGTCAATAATCTAGTTCACATCGCTATGTGATTAACACCCAAAGAGTACTAAGGTATGATCATGTTTTGCTTATGAGAGAAGTTAGTCAACGGGTCTGTCACAATCAGAGCCGTATGTATTTGGCAAATATTCTATGTCTACAATGCTCTGCACGGAGCTACTCTAGCTAATTGCTCCCACTTTTCAATATGTATCCAGATTGAGACTTAGAGTCATCTGGATCGGTGTAAAAGCTTGCACCGGTGCAACTGTTTACGATGAACTCTTTTATCACCTCCATAATCGAGGAACATTTCCTTAGTCCTCACTAAGAATGTTCTTGACCGTTGTCCTGTGATCTACTCCTAGATCAAAATTGTACTCCCTTGCCAAACTCAGAGCAATGTATACAATAGGTCTGGTACACAGCATAGCATACTTTATAGAACCTATGACTGAGGCATAGGGAATGACTTTTCATTCTCTTTCTATTTTCTGCCATGGTCGGGTTTTGAGTCTTACTCAACTTCACACCTTGCAACACAGGCAAGAACTCCTTCTTTGACTATTCCATTTTGAACTACTTCAAAATCTTATCAAGGTTTGTACTCATTGAAAAATCTTATCAAATGTCTAGATCTTGATGCTCAATGTGTAAGCAGCTTCACCGAGGTCTTTCTTTGAAAAACTCCTTTCAAACATTCCTTTATGCTTTCTAGAAAATTCTACATTATTTCTGATCAACAATATGTCATTCACATATACTTATCAGAAAGGCTGTAGTGCTCCCACTCACTTTCCTGTAAATACAGGCTTCACCGTAAGTGTGTATAAAACTATATGCTTTGATCAACTCATCAAAGAGTATATTCCAACTCCGAGATGCTTGCACCAGTCCATAGATGGATCACTGGAGCTTGCACACTTTGTTAGCACCTTTAGGATTGACAAAACCTTCTGGTTGCATCATATACAACTCTTCTTTAATAAATCCATTAAGGAATGCAGTTTTGACATCCATTTGCCAGATTTCATAAAATGTGGCAATTGCTAACATGATTCGGACGAACTTAAGCATTGATACGAGTGAGAAAATCTCATCGTATTCAACACCTTAAACTTGTCGAAAAACTTTTTGCGACAAGTCGAGCTTTGTAGATAGTAACACTACTATCAGCGTCTGTCTTCCTCTTGAAGATCCATTTATTTTCTATTGCTTGTTGATCATTGGGCAAGTCCACCAAAGTCCACACTTTGTTCTCATACATGGATCCCATCTCAGATTTCATGGCCTTCAAGCCATTTCGCGGAATCTGGGCTCATCATTGCTTCCTCATAGTTCATGGGTTCATCATGGTCTAGTAACATGACTTCCAGAACATGATTACCGTACCACTCTGGTGCGGATTGTACTTTGGAAGACCTATGAGGTTCTGTAGTAACTTAATCTGAAGTTACATGATCATCATCATTAGCTTCCTCACTAATTGGTGTAGGAATCACTGGAACTGATTTCTGTGATGAACTACTTTCCATTTCAGGAGAAGGTACAATTACCTTATCAAGCTCTACTTTCCTCCCACTCACTTCTTTCGAGAGAAACTCCTTCTCTAGAAAGGATCCATCTTAGCAACGAATATCTTGCCTTCGGATCTGTGATAGAAGGTGTACCCAACAGTTTCCTTTGGGTATTCTATGAAGACGCACTTCTCCGATTTGGGTTCGAGCTTATCATGTTGAAACTTTTTCGCATAAGCATCACAGCCCCAAACTTTAAGAAACGACAACTTTGGTTTCTTGCCAAACCACAGTTCATAAGGCGTCGTCTCAACGGATTTTGATGGTGCCTTATTTAAAGTGAATGCAGCTGTCTCTAATGCATAACCCGAAAACAATAGTGGTAAATTGGTAAGATACATCATAGATCGCACGATATCCAATAAAGTGCAGTTACGACGTTCGGACACACCATATGCTGTGGTGTTCCATGTGGCATGAGCTGTGAAACTATTCCACATTATTTTAAATGAAGGCCAAACTCATAACTCAAATATTCTCCTCCACGATCATATCGTAGAAATTATTTTCTTGTGATGATGATTCTCCTCTTCGCTTTGAAATTCTTTGAACTTTTCAAATGTTTCAGACTTGTGTTTCATTAAGTAGATATACCCATATATGCTCAAATCATCTGTGAAGGTCAGGAAATAATGATACCTGATGACCCACAAGTGTAGGGGATCTATCGTAGTCCTTTCGATAAGTAAGAGTGTCGAACCCAACGAGGAGCAGAAGGAGATGATAAGCGGTTTTCAGTAAGGTTTTCTCTGCAAGCACTGAAATTGTAGGTGATAGATAGTTTTGTGATAAGATAAATAGTAACGAGTAACAAGTAAATAAAGTAAATAAAGTGCAGCAAGGTGGCCCAATCCTTTATGCAGCAAAGGATAAGCCTGGACAATTTCTAATAATGAGAAAGGAGCTCTCGAGGACACTTGGGAATTATCATCAAGCTAGTTTTCATCACGCTAATATGATTCGCGTTCGGTACTTTGATAACTTGATATGTGGGTGGACCGGTGCTTGGGTACTGCCCTTACTTGGACAAGCATCCCACTTATGATTAACCCCTATTACAAGCATCCGCAACTACAAAATAATTATTAAGGTAAACCTAACCACAACATTAAACATATGGATCCAAATCAGCCCCTAACGAAGCAACGGGTAAACTAGGGTTTAAGCTTCTGTCACTCTAGCAACCCATCATCTACTTATTACTTCCCTATGCCTTCCTCTAGGCCCATATAATGGTGAAGTGTCATGTAGTCGATGTTCACATAACACCACTAGATGAAAAGACAACATACATCTCATCAAAATATCGAACGAATACCAAATTCACATGACTACTAATAGCAAGACTCCACCCATGTCCTCAGGAACAAATGTAACTAATCACAAAGCATATTCATGTTAATAATCAGAGGGGTAATAATATGCATTAAGGATCTGAACATATGATCTTCCACCAAGTAAACCAATTAGCATCAACTACAAGGAGTAATCAACACTACTAGCAACCCACATGTACCAATTTGTGGTTTTGATACAAGATTGGATACAAGATATGAACTAGGGTTTTGAGAGGAGATGGTGCTAGTGAAGATGTTGATGGAGATTGACCCCCTCCCGATGAGAGGATCGTTGGTGATGATGTTGGTGATGATTTCCCCCTCCCAGAGGGAACTGTCCCCGGCAAAACAGCTCCGCCAGAGCCCTAGATTGGTTCCGCCAAGGTTTCGCCTCGTGGCTGCGGAGTTTCGTCCCGTAAGCTTGCCCACGATTTTTCCAGGGTAAAAGCCCTCATATAGCAGAAGATGGACACTGGAAGGCCACCAGGGGGCACAAGAGACAGGGGGCATGCCCAGTAGGGGGGGGGGGCGCCCCCCACACTCCTGGATAGGGTGTGGGCCCCCTGGTGTACTTCTTCCGCTCAATAATTCTTATTAATTCCAAAAATAGGTTTCATGGAGTTTCAGGATTTTTGGAGGAGTACAGAATAGGTTTCCAATGTTTGCTCCTTTTCCAGCCAGAATTCCAGCTGTCGGCCTTCCCCCTCTTCATGGTAAACCTTGTAAAATAAGAGAGAATAGCAATAAGTATTGAGATATAATGTGTAATAATAGCCCATAATGCAATAAATATTGATATAAAAGCATGATGCAAAATGAACGTATCAACTCCCCCAAGCTTAGACCTCGCTTGTCCTCAAGCGAAAGCCGATATCGAAAAATATGTCCACATGTTTAGAGATAGAGGTGTCGATAAAAATAAAATACGGACATGAGGGCATCATGATCATTCTTATAACAACAACATATATAGATTTTATCATATGATTTCTTATGCTCAAGTAACAGTTAATTCACAATGTCAAGTATGGTTCAAAAACATCATTGAGAACTAACAAACTATAATCTCAGTCATTGAAGCAATCGCAATTTATCATAACATCAGAAAGAGTCAACAATAGAGCTTTTCAGAAAGTTCACAAACTCAACTATCTTGTAGTCTTCTACAATTGCTAACACTCACGCAATACTTGTGGTTATGGAGTTTCAGCCGGACACTGAGAAAGATAGGGGCTTATTGTGTTGCCTCCCAATGTATTCACCTTTAGGTGATGTCAACAATAATAGCCCATGCTAACCTACATCCAATTGGATATATATATATATCATGATCTTTCAAACACGAAGAGCTTGCCAAAGGATAAAATGAAAAAGGGAAAGGTGAGGATCACCTTGACTCAAGCATAAAGTAAAAACATAAAGTAAAAGATAGGCCCTTCGCATAGGGAAGCAGAGGTTGTCATGTGCGTTTAGGTTTGGATGCAAAAAATCTTAATGCAAAAGAACGTCACTTTATATTGCCCCTTGTATGTGGACCTTTATTATGCAGTCCGTCACTTTTATTGCTTCCACAACAAGATCGTACAAAGCTTATTTTCTCTGCACTAATAAGTCATACATATTTAGAGAGCAATTTTTATTGCTTGCACCGATGACAACTTACTTGAAGGATCTTACTCAATCCATAGGTAGGTATGGTGGACTCTCATGGAAAAAACTGAAGTACATCTGGAAGAACAAGTAGTATCTCTACTTGGTGCAAGGAATTTGGCTAGCATTAGGGGGAAAGGCAAGATCAACATGTTCAGAAGGTCAATAATGATATACTTTAACTGAGATGTGAGAAAACATAAACCATTACGTTGTCTTCCTTGTCCAACATCAACTCTTTAGCATGTCATACTTAATGAGTGCTCCCAATCATAAAAGGTGTCCAAGATAATATATTTATATGTGAACCTCTCTTTCCTTATCACTTCCTATTAATTCCAATGATGACCAAAACTACGTTTATCAACTCTCAACAATTTTTATGCCTCATACTTTCTATATGTGAAGTCATCACTAACCATAAGATCAATATGAACTCTTTAATTCTTTCTTCTTTCTCAAGATCATAGCAACATAGCAAAGCCCTTGACTCAACACTAATCTTTATTATAGATAGCTCACGGACTCGATTACAAAAAGAGATCACAAAGCAAAACTCAAAACTACTTGATATCAAAACTTCAATCTACTAGATCAAGATACTTACTAAAAGGATCGAACTAAATAAAACAGTAAAGATAGGAGTGTGATGGTGATACGATACTGGGGCACCTACCCCAAGCTTGGCATTTGCCAAGGGGAGTGCCCATACCCATGTGATTATGTCTCCTTCTTCACGGTTGGTGTTATGATCTTCTTGGCGATGATGCCCTTCAGGATACGGTTCTCCTCCTCGAGCTTATTGACTTGTTGTTTGAGGTCCATAATTTCTTTACGGAGCTTGCCCGTAACGGCCAAAGCCCCCTTTACCCAAGGATGCTGCATAGCTTCTGGAGAACAAGTGAAGCTCTTTTTCATATTTTCGTAAGAAAGAAATCTAAAGTTGGAAGGGATGACCGAAGTTTGGATAGCCAAGCTAGGTAGTTCCCCCATCATGAATTCTGCTTGGAGACGAGAGGTAACTTCTTGATCTTCCTCCATGGCATCTATCCTTTTCAAATCAGCCTCCATCTCATCCTCCATTGATGGTCCAAAGTAATAAGCATCGCTATTTGCCCATGGACCTAGTGTTGGGTGAGACACCCGACTCTCCCCAGCTGACTCCTGAGAAGACATCTTGCTTTAAATCCGCAACAGGAACAACTCGAAACGAAAACAGAGGATATTTGCGTGATACGTTGGTCAAAACCTTCGGGAGTATATATAATGAATTTTTGCCGACCAAAATACGTAACGTGCAAGAAAACGGAGTCCAAGAGGCACACGAGGTGCCCACGAGACAGGGGGCGTGCCCAGTAAGGGTGGGCGCGCCCTCCACTCTCGTGGGGGCCTCGTGTCCCTTTCGGACTACTTCTTTCTTCCTAAAATTCTTAAATATTCCAAAACTAATAAAAATTGCCATTGGAGTTGTTTTGGAGTCGGTTCACTTACCGTACCACATACCTATTCCTTTTCGGAGTCTTGAACGTTCTGGAAAGTGTCCCTTATGTATTCCTCTGGGGTTACAACTTCAATAGTATTAGTTTCAACATTAATAGGATTACCTGAAATATAATGTTTAATTCTTTGATCATTTACCACCCTCGGACTTGTGCCTTCAAATTTGTTGATTTTTATGGCACCAGAACGATAGACCTCCTCGATAACGTAGGGACCTTCCCATTTAGAGAGAAGTTTTCCTGCAAAAAATCTTAAACGAGAGTTGAATAATAACACATAATATCCTACATTAAACTCACGCTTTTGTATCCTTTTATCATGCCAGCGTTTGACTTTTTCTTTGAATAGCTTGGCATTCTCATAGGCATGGGTTCTCCATTCATCAAGTGAGCTAATATCAAACAACCTCTTCTCACCAGCAAGTTTGAAGTCATAATTGAGCTCTTTAATAGCCCAATATGCTTTATGTTCAAGTTCAAGAGGTAAATGACATGCTTTTCCATAAACCATCTTATATGGAGACATGCCCATAGGATTTTTGTATGCAGTTCTATAGGCCTATAATGCGTCATCAAGTTTTTTGGACCAATTCTTTCTAGATCTATTCACAGTCGTCTTTTGCAAAATTAATTTGAGCTCTCTATTTCTCAACTCTACTTGACCACTAGACTGCGGATGATAAGGACATGCGATTCTATGATTGACATCATACTTAGCAAGCATCTTAAGGAAAGCACCATGAATAAAATGTGAACCACCATGAGTCATAAGATATCTAGGGACTCCAAACCTCGAAAAAATAACTTCTTTAAGCATTTTAATAGAAGTGTTATGATCAGCGCTACTAGTTGGAATAGCTTCTACCCACTTAGTAACGTAATCAACAACAACTAGAATATGTGTGTAACCATTAGAGGCAGGAAAAGGTCACATATAATCAAAGCCCCAAACATCAAACAGTTCAATAACAAGAGAATAATTCATAGGCATTTCTTGACGTCTACTAATGTTACCTATTCTTTGACATTCATCACAAGATAAGACAAACTTACGAGCATCTTTGATGAGAGTAGGCCAATAAAAACTAGATTGTAGTACCTTGTGTGCAGTTCTATCCCCAGCGTGGTGCCCTCCGTAGGATTCAGAGTGACACTTGCATAGGATCTGTTCCTGTTCATGCTCAGGCACACAATGTCTAATAACACCATCTACTCCTTTATAAAGGTGTGGATCATCCCAAAAGTAATGTCTTAAGTCATAAAAGAACTTTTTCTTTTGCTGGTATGTGAAACTAGGAGGTATAAATTAACAACAATGTAATTAGCATAATCAGCATACCAGGGAGCAGTATGAGAAGCATTAATGACCGCTAATTGTTCATCAGGAGAGCTATCATCAAAAGGCAGTGGGTCATCAAGAACATTCTCTAACCTAGACAAGTTGTCTACAACGGGGTTCTCAGCTCCCTTTCTATCAATAATATGCAAATCAAATTCTTGGAGCAAGAGGACCCATCTAATGAGCCTAGGCTTAGCATCTTTCTTTTCCATAAGATATTTAATAGCAGCATAATCAATGTGAATAGTAACTTTGGAATCAACAATATAAGGTCTAAACTTATCACATGCAAACACAACTGCTAAAAACTCTTTTTCAGTAGTAGCATAATTTCTTTAGGCAGTATCAAGAGTCTTACTAGCATACTGGATAACATTGAATTTCTTATCAACCCTTTGCCCTAGAACAACACCTACATCATAATCACTAGCATCACATATAATTTCAAAGGGTAAATTCCAATCAGGTGGCTGAACAATAGGCGTAGTGATCAAAGCTTTCTTAAGTATTTCAAATGCTTCTACACAATCATCATCGAAGACAAAAGGAATATCTTTTTGCAATAAATTAGTCAGAGGCCTAGAGATTTTAGAAAAGTACTTAATGAACCTCCTATAAAAACTGGCATGACCAAGGAAACTTCTTATACCTTTTATGTCCTTGGGACATGGCATCTTTTCAATAGCATCAACTTTAGCTTTATCAACTTTAGTACCTCTCTCGGAAATCTTGTGCCCCAAGACAATGCCTTCATTAACCATAAAGTGACACTTTTCCCAATTCAGAACGAGATTAGTGTCTTCACATCTCTGCAAAACTCGATCAAGGTTGCTCAAACAATTATCAAAAGAGGATCCAAAAACGGAGAAGTCATCCATGAATACCTCACAAATCTTTTCACAAAAATTACAGAATATAGCCATCATGCATCTTTGAAAGGTAGCAGGTGCATTACATAAACCAAAAGGCATACGCCTATAAGCAAAAGTACCGAAAGGGCAAGTAAAAGTAGTTTTTGATTGATCTCCCGCTGACACAGGTATTTGAGAGAAACCAGAATAACCATCTAGAAAGCAAAAATGTGTGTGTTTGGATAGTCTTTCTAGCATTTGATCAATAAAAGGTAAAGGGTAATGTTCTTTCTTAGTAGCCTTATTTAATTTAAGGAAATCAATTACCATCATAAACCAAAAGGCATACGCCTATAAGCAAAAGTACCGAAAGGGCAAGTAAAAGTAGTTTTTGATTGATCTCCCGCTGACACAGGTATTTGAGAGAAACCAGAATAACCATCTAGAAAGCAAAAATGTGTGTGTTTGGATAGTCTTTCTAGCATTTGATCAATAAAAGGTAAAGGGTAATGTTCTTTCTTAGTAGCCTTATTTAATTTAAGGAAATCAATTACCATCCTATAACCTGTAATAATTCTTTGCGGGATCAATTCATCTTTATCATTAGGAACAACGGTAATACCTCCCTTTTTAGGAACACAATGGACAGGGCTTACCCAATCACTATCAGCAACGGGATAAATTATACCTGCCTCAAGGATCTTTAGTATCTCCTTTCTTACCACTTCTTTCATCTTGGGATTCAGTCGTCGTTGAGGATCTCTAACTGGTTTGGCATCGTCCTCCAATTTAATTTTGTGTTGGCATAACGTGGGACTAACGCCCTTAAGATCATCCAGAGTGTATCCAATAGAAGCTCAGTGCTTCTTTGGAGTTTTCAATAATCTTTCTTCTTCTTGCTCTGAAAGGTTAGCACTAATAATAACAGGATATATTTTCTTTTCATCAAGATAAGCATACTTAAGATTATTAGGTAAAGGTTTGAGTTCAAACACGGGATCACCCTTGGGTGGAGGGGGATCCCCAAGAATTCGAACGTGAAGATTATGTTTCAGCACAGGTTCGTGTTTAAGGAACACTTCATCTATTTACCTTCTTTCCTTCATAAACATATCATTTTCATGGTCTACCAAATATTGTTCTAACGGATGAGTAGGAGGCATAGCAATGGAAGCAATACCAATAATATCATCCTTACTAGGTGGTTCCCTATCACGAGGCTGTCTACAAAACTTAGCAAAATTAAACTCATGAGACATACCATCTAAGCCAATGGTGACAGTATCTTTTTCACAATCAATCTTAGAACTAGCTGTATTCAAGAAGGGTCTACCAAAAATAATCGGACAGAAGTCATCTTGTGGGGAAGCAAGAACAAGAAAATCAGCAGGGTATTTAACTTTCCCACACAAAACTTCAACATCTCTAACAATCCCAACTAGTTTAATGGTATCCCTATTAGCAAGCTTAATAGTAACATCAATGTCTTCTAATTCAACGGGTGCAATGTCGTGCATAATTTATTTATATAAATCATAAGGTATCGCACTAGCACTAGAACGCATATCACATAAACCATGATAACAATGATCTCCTATTTTAAAAGAAATAACAGGCATGCATACGACAGGTCTATGTATCTTAGTATCTCGTCTAGCAATATTAGCAGTTTCATCACAGAAATAAATAACATGCCCATCTAAATCATCACCCAAGAGATCTTTAACCATAGCAATTGTAGGTTCAACATTGATTTGCTCAGGAGGTGTATAAGTCCTAGTATTACTCTTACGAACAACAGTCGAAGTTTTAGCATGATCCTTTATCCTAACAGGAAATGGGGGTTTCTCAACATAAGTAGTAGGAACAATAGGATCACTATAGGTGATAGTCTTTTCTTCAACTGTAATAGGTGCAACTACTTTCACTTCAACAAGAGGATTATATTTAAACCACTTCTCCTTAGGGAGATCAACGTGAGTAGCAAATGATTCACAGAAAGAAGCTACTATCTCAGAGTCAAGTCCATACTTAGCGCTAAATCCACGAAAAGCATCGGTATCCATAAAAGATTTAACACAATCGAACTTAGGTTCATACTTGACTCCTTACCATCGTCGGAACCCCAATCTTCAGAGTTGCGTTTAATTCTTTCCAATAAGTCCCATTTTAAATCAATAGTCTTCAGCATATAAGAATCAGCACACGAAGTATCGAGCAGGTTGCGATTATTAAGAGAAAGCCGAGCATAAATTTTTTGAATAATCATTTCCCGGGAGAGCGCATGATTGGGGCATGAATATAACATTGAATTAAGCCTCCCCCAGGCTTGAGTGATGCTTTCTCCTTCTCGATGCCAGAAATTATATATGTAATTACGATCACGACGAACAAGATGCATAGGGTAGAACTTCTGGTGAAATTCCAACTTCAATCCCTTATAATTCCAAGATCTCGTATCATCACATAGCCTATACCATGTCAATGCATCTCCCTTCAAAGATAAAGGGAAGACCTTCCTTTTGACAACATCATCGGGAATACCTGCAAGCTTAAATAATCCACAAACTTCATCCACAAAGATAAGGTGTAAATCGGGATGCAATGTTCCATCTCGTGTAAATGGATTAGCTAGAAGTTTCTCTATCATACCCGAAGGAATCTCGTAGTAAATATTTTCATAAAGTTCAGTAGGTTGAGGAGTAACTCTTTGCTCTTCTGGTCGGGGTGAAGATACCCCGAACAAGCCCCTCAAAGGATTAGTTTCCATAGTGACAAGTAATAGAAAATTTCAGCACACTATATAAATGTTCCCTTACCAAGTTCCACTCACCAAAAGCGCTACACTCCCCGGCAACGGCGCCAGAAAAGAGTCTTAATGACCCACAAGTGTAGGGGATCTATCGTAGTCCTTTTGATAAGTAAGAGTGTCGAACCCAACGAGGAGCAGAAAGAACATGATAAGCGGTTTTCAGTAAGGTTTTCTCTACAAGCACTAAAATTGTAGGTGATAGATAGTTTTGTGATAAGATAAATAGTAACGAGTAACAAGTAAATAAAGTAAATAAAGTGCAGCAAGGTGGCCCAATCCTTTATGCAACAAAGGATAAGCTTGGAAAATTTCTAATAATGAGAAAGGAGCTCCCGAGGACACCTGGGAATTATCGTCAAGCTAGTTTTCATCACGCTCATATGATTCGCGTTCGGTACTTTGATAATTTGATATGTGGGTGGACCGGTGCTTGGGTACTGCCCTTACTTGGACAAGCATCCCACATACGATTAACCCCTATTGCGAGCATCCACAACTACAAAAGAAGCATTAAGGTAAACCTAACCACAACATTAAACATATGGATCCAAATCAGCCCCTAACGAAGCAACACATAGACTAGGGTTTAAGCTTCTGTCACTCTAGCAACCCATCATCTACTTATTACTTCCCTATGCCTTCCTCTAGGCCCATATAATGGTGAAGTGTCATGTAGTCGACGTTCACATAACACCACTAGAGGAAAAGATAACATACATCTCATCAAAATATCAAACGAATACCAAATTCACATGACTACTAATAGTAAGACTTCACCCATGTCCTCAGGAACAAACTTAACTACTCACAAAGCATATTCATGTTCATAGTCAGAGGGGTAATAGTATGCATTAAGGATCTGAACATATGATCTTCCACCAAGTAAACCAATTAGCATCAACTACAAGGAGTAATCAACACTACTAGCAACCCACAAGTACTAATTTGTGGTTTTGATACAAGATTGGATACAAGAGATGAACTAGGGTTTTGAGAGGAGATGGTGCTGGTGAAGATGTTGATGGAGATTGACCCCCTCCCGATGAGAGGATCGTTGGTGATGATGTTGGTGATGATTTCCCCCTCCCGGAGGGAAGTGTCCCTAGCAGAACAGCTCTGCCAGAGCCCTAGATTGGTTCCGCCAAGGTTCCGCCTCGTGGCGGCGGAGTTTCGTCCCGTAAGCTTGCCCACAATATTTTCCAGGGTAAAAGCCCTCATATAGCAGAAGATGGACACCGGAGGGCCACCAGGGGGCCTAGGAGATAGGGGCGCGTGCCCAGTAGGGGGGGCGCCCCCCACCCTCCTGGACAGGGTGTGGGCCCCCTAGTGTACTTCTTCCACTTAATTATTCTTATTGATTCCAAAAATAGGTTTCGTGGAGTTTTATGATTTTTGGAGCAGTGCAGAATAGGTTTCCAATGTTTGCTCCTTTTCCAGCCAGAATTCCATCTACCGGCATTCCCCCTCTTCATGGTAAACCTTGTAAAATAAGAGAGAATAGCCATAAGTATTGAGACATAATGTGTAATAACATCCCATAATGCAATAAATATTGATATAAAAGCATGATGCAAAATGGACGTATCAATACCCGCTACACACATCAACACTCATTGGACTGCATACATCGGTATGTATTATTTCCAATAAGTCACTAGCTCATTCAATTGTTCCAGAGAATGGAGTTTTAGTCATCTTGCCCATAAGGCACGGTTCGCAAGCATCAAATGATTCATAATCAAGTGATTCCAAAAATCCATCTTTATGGAGTTTCTTCATGCGCTTTACACTGATATGACCCAAAACGGCAGTGCCACAAATATGTTGCAATATCATTATCAACTTTGCATCTTTTGGCATCAATGTTATGAATATGTGTATCACTATGATCAAGATTCAATAAACCATCAACATTGGGTGTATGACCATAGAAGGTTTTATTCATGTAAATAGAATAACAATTTATTCTATGTCTTAGATGAATAATTGTATCGCAATAAACATGATCTAATCATATTTATGCTCAACACAAACACCAAATAACATTTATTTAGGTTCAACACTAATCTCGAAAGTATAGGGAGCGTGCGATGATGATCATATCAATCTTGGAACCACTTCCAACACACATCGTCACTTCACCCTCAACTAGTCTCTGTTTATTCTGTAACTCCTATTTCGAGTTACTAATCTTAGCAACCGAACAAGTATCAAATACCCATGGGCTACTATAAACACTAGTAAGGTGCACATCAATAACCCGTATATCAAATATACCCTTGTTCACTTTGCCATCCTTCTTATCCACCAAATATTCAGGGCATTTCCGCTTCCAGTGACCATTTCCTTTGCAGTAGAAGCACTCAGTTTCAGGCATTGGTCCAACTTTGGGCTTCTTCACGGGAGTGACAACTTGCTTGCCATTCTACTTGAAGTTCCCTTTCTTACCCTTTGCCCTCTTCTTGAAACTAGTGGTCTTGTTAATCATCAACACTTGATGCTCCTTCTTGATTTCTACCTTCATCAATTTCATCATCATGAAAAGCTCGATAATTGTTTTCGTCATCCCTTGCATACTATAGTTATCACGAAGTTCTACTAACTTGGTGATGGTGAGTAGAGAACTCTGTCAATCACTATCTTACCTGGAAGATTAACTCCCACTTGATTCAAGCAATTGTAGTACCCAGACAATATGCGCACATGCTCGCTGCTTGAGCTATTCTCCTTCATCTTTTAGCTATAGAACTTGGTGGAGACTTCATATCTCTCAACTTGGCTATTTGCTTGAAATGTTAACTTCAACTCCTGGAACATCTCATATGGTCCATGACATTCAAAACGTCTTTGAAGTCTCGATTCTAAGCCGTTAAGCATGGTGCACTAAACTATCAAGTAGTCATCATATTGAGCTAGCCAAACGCTCATAATGTCTGCATCTGCTCCTGCAATAGGTATGTCACCTAGCGGTGCATCAAGGACATAATTCTTCTGTTCAGCAATGAGGATAAACCTCAGATCACAGACCCAGTCCGCATCATTGCTACTATCATCTTTCAACTTAGTTTTCTCTAGGAACACATATAAATCATAGGGAAGCAACAACGCGAGCTATTGATCTACAACATTATTTGCAAAATACTATCATGACTAAGTTCATGATAAATTAAAGTTCAATTAATCATATTACTTAAGAACTCCCACTTAGATAGACATCCCTCTAATCATCTAAGTGATCACGTGATCCAAATCAACTAAACTATGTCCGATCATCACGTGAGATGGAGTAGTTTTCAATGGTGAACATCACTATGTTGATCATATCTACTATATGATTCACGCTCGACCTTTCGGTCTCCAGTGTTCCGAGGCCATATCTGCATATGCTAGGCTCGTCAGGTTTAACTCGAGTATTCTGCATGCTCAAAACTGGCTTACACCCGTTGTATGTGAACGTAGAGCTTATCACACCCAATCATCACGTGGTGTCTTAGCACGAAGAACTGTCGCAACGGTGCATACTCAGGGAGAACACTTATATCTTGAAATTTTAGTAAAGGATCATCTTATAAGCTACCGCCGAACTAAGCAAAATAAGATGTATAAAATATAAACATCACATGCAATCAAAATATGTGACATGATATGGCCATCATCATCTTGTGCCTTTGATCTCCATCTCCAAAGCATCGTCATGATCTCCATCGTCACCGGCATGACACCATGATCTCCATCGTCACCGGCATGACACCATGAACTCCATCATCTTGATCTATATCAATGTGTCGTCACATGGTCGTCTCGCCAACTATTGCTCTTGCAACTATTGCTATCGCATAGCAATAAAATAAAGAAATTATATGCCGCTTGCATCTTATGCAATAAAGAGACAACCATAAGGCTTCTGCCAGTTGCCGATAACTTCAATGATCATCTAATACAACAACTTATATCTCATCACGTCTTGACCATATCACATCACAACATGCCCTGCAAAAACAAGTTAGACGTCCTCTACTTTGTTGTTGCAAGTTTTACGTGGCTGCTATGGGCTTAGCAAGAACCGTTCTTACATACGCATCAAAACCACAACGATTTTTCGTCCAGTATGTGTTGTTTTAACCTTCACAAGGACCGGGCGTAGCCACACTTGATTCAACTAAAGTTGGAGAAACTGACACCCGCCAGCCACCTATGTGCGAAGCACGTCGGTAGAACCAGTCTCGCGTAAGCGTACGCGTAATGTCGGTCCGGGCGCTTCATCCAACAATATCGCCGAATCAAAGTATGACATGCTAGTAAGCAGTATGACTATTATCGCCCACAACTCACTTGTGTTCTACTCATTGATACGTCTCCAACGTATCTATAATTTATGAAGCATTCATGCTATTATATTATCTGTTTTGGATGTTTATGGGCTTTATTATACACTTTTATATTATTTTTGAGACTAACCTATTAACCGAAGGCCCAGCCCAAATTGTTGTTTTCTTGCCTATTTCAGTGTTTCGAAGAAAAGGAATATCAAACGGATCGAGTCCAAACGGAATGAAACCATGGGGAGAGTTATTTTTGGAACGGAAGCAATCCAGTAAATTTGGAGTGTACTCATGCGTCTCCAACGTATCTATAATTTTTGATTGTTCCATGCTATTATATTACTTGTTTTGGATGTTTATGGGCTTTACTTTACACTTTTATATCATTTTTGGACTAACCTACTAACAGGAGGCCCACCCCGAATTGCTGTTTTTTGTGTGCCTATTTCAGTGTTTCGAAGAAAAGGAATATCAAACGGAGTCCAAATGGAATGAAATCTTTGGGAGCGATCTTTTTGGAACAAACGTGATCCAGAGGACTTGGAGTGGAAGTCAAGAAACAAGCAAGGCGGCCACGAGGGTGCCCGGCGCGCCCCCTAGGGCTGGGCGCGCCCCCCACCCTCGTGGGCCCCTCGAGCATCCACCGACCTACTTCTTCCTCATATATATACCCATGTACCCCGAAAACATCAGAGGCGACCACGAAAAACTATTTCCACCCCCGTAACCTTTTGTATCCGCGAGATCCCATCTTGGAGCCTTCGCCGGCGCTCCGCCGGAGGGGGAATCAATCACGGAGGGCCTCTACATCATCTCCAAGGCCCTTTCGATGAGTTGTGAGTAGTTTACCATAGACCTTCGGGTCCATAGTTATTAGCTAGATGGCCTCTTTTCTCTCTTTGAATCTCAATACAAAGTTCTCCTTGATCTTCTTGGAGATCTATTTGATGTAACTCTTTTTGCGGTGTGTTTGTCGAGATCCGATGAATTGTGGGTTTATGATCAAGTTTATCTATGAGAAATATTTGAATCTCCTCTGAATTCTTTTATGTGATGAACTTATGAAATTGTTTGCTACTAAGAGTGCTTATATTGATCCCAATTATATGCCTTTGTCTACTTTGATTGAGAATAATAATGAATCTATGGATGTTAATAATTTTGGTAACAATGCTTATAGAGGAAACTTTAATCCTAGACTATTCCCAAATAATTCCTCTACTAATTATGGAAATTCCTACAATAATTCTTATGGAAATTATAATAAGATGCCCTCTTATTTTGAGAATAGTGTGAAAGAATTTATGATCTCTCAAAAGAATTTTAATGCCATGCTTGTAGAAAAATTGCTTAAAGTTGATGATTTGGCTAGGAACGTTGATAGACTTTCGCTTGATGTTGATTCTTTGAAACTTATATATAATCCTCCTCAGCATGATATCAATGAGTCTCTCAAGGCTATGAGAATTTCCATTGATGAGTGCAAAGAAAGAACCGCTAGATTGCGTGCTAAGAAAGATTGCTTTGAAAAGGCATGTTCTTCTAGTTTCCATGAAAATAATGATGAAGATCTAAAAGTTATTGATGTGTCCCCTATTAAATCTTTGTTTTGCAATATGAATCTTGATAATGATGGGACTGGAGATGAGTCAATTTTAGTTAAAAGGCGTCCCAATGATTCAGAGTTCTTAGTCTTGATGCTAAATTTCGTAAAAGTGGGATTGGAGAGGTCAATACTTTAAATAGCATTGAACCCACTATCTTGGATTTCAAGGATTTTAATTATGATAATTGTTCTTTTGTAGATTGTATTTCCTTGTTGCAATCCGTGTTGAATTCTCCTCATGCTTATAGTCAAAATAAAGCTTTTACCAAACATATTGTTGATGCCTTGATGCAATCTTATGATGAAAAACTTAATTAGGAAGTTTCTATACCGAGAAAACTTAATGATGAGTGGGAACCTACTATAAAGATTAAAATTAAAGATCATGAGTGTTATGCTTTGTGTGATTTGGGTGCTAGTGTTTCCACGATTCCGAAAACTTTATGTGATATTCTAGGTTTCCAGGATCTTGATGATTGCTCTTTAAATTTGCACCTTGCGGATTCCACCATTAAAAAGCCTATTTGAAGAATCAATGATGTTCTTATTGTTGCAAATAGTAACTATGTCCCCGTAGATTTTAACGTTTTTGATATAGATTGCAATCTTTCATGTCTTATTATTCTTGGTAGACCCTTCCTTAGAACGATTGGTGCAATTATTGATATGAAGGAAGGGAATATTAGATTCCAATTTCCATTAAGGAAAGGCATGGAACACTTTACAAGAAAGAAAGTCAAATTACCCGATGAATCTATCATGCGAGCTACTTATGAATTGAGTGCCAAAGATGGCACTACTTAGATCTATCCTTTCTTTTATGCCTAGCTAGGGGCGTTAAACGATAGCCCTAGTTGGGAGGCAACCCAATTTTATTTTTGTTTTTTGTTTTTTTAGTAATAATTTTTTCATCTACCTTCTGTTTAGATATGTTTTTAGGTTTTAATTAGTGTTTGTGCCAAGTAGAACCAATAGGATAACCTATGGTAATAGTTAATTTGATTCTGCTGAAAAACAGAAACTTTGCGCACACGAAAATAATTTTAGTAATTCACAGAAACGTGATTTTGCATTTCTTCTTTTTGCTGTAGATCAATAAACAAATTTCCCAAGATTTTTAGAGTTCCAGAAGTATTCGAGAGTTACAGATTGCTACAGACTGTTCTGTTTTTGACAGATTCTATTTTTCGTGTGTTGTTTGCTTATTTTGATGCATCTATGGCTAGTATGTAGGGTATGAACCATAGAGAAGTTGGAATACAGTAGGTTTAACACCAATATAAATAAAGAATGAGTTCATTGCAGTACCTTATGTGGTGGTTTTTCTTTCTTGCACTAACGGAGCTTATGAGATTTCCTGTTGAGTTTTGTGTTGTGAAGTTTTCAAGTTTTGGGTAAGATTTGATGGACTATGGAATAAGGAGTGGCAAGAGCCTAAGCCTGGTGATGCCCAAGGCACCCCAAGATATTCAAGAATAGCCAAAAGCCTAAGCTTGGGGATGCCCCGGAAGGCATCCCCTCTTTCGTCTTCGTTTATCGGTAACTTTACTTGGAGCTATATGTTTATTCGCCACATGATATGTGTTTTGCTTGGAGCGTCTTGTATGATATTAGTCTTTGCTGTTTAGTTTTCCACAATCATCCTTGCTGTACACACCTTTTGGGAGAATCCCACTTTATTAGAATTTATTAGAACACTCTATGTGCTTCACTTATATGTTTTGAGCTTGATAGTTTTTGCTCTAGTACTTCACTTATATCTTTTAGAGCACGGCGGTGGCTTAATTTTGAAGAAATTGTTGATCTATCATGCTTCACTTATATTATTTTGAGAGTCTTTTAGAACAGCATGGTATTTTCTATGGTTATAAATTTGGTCCTAGAATGATGAACATCCAAGTTGGGTATAATAAAAACTATCATATAAAGTGCATTAGACACTAGGATCAATTTGATGCTTGATAATTGTTTTGATATATAAATGTGGTAATGTTAGAGTCATGCTAGTTGGGTAATTACGAAATTTAGATATACTTATGTTGAAGTTGGCAAGTCCTGTAGCATGCACGTATGGTAAAAGTTGTGTGACAAAATTGTTTCATGAGGTGCTCTTTTAATTGTCTTCCTTATGAGTGGAGGTCGGGATCACGCGATGGTTAACTCCTACCAACCTTTCCCCTAGGAGCATGCATAGTAGTACTTTGCTTAGAGGGAAAGTAGACTTTTGCACTAAGTATATGAGTTCTTTATGACTAATGTGAGTCTATGGATATACGCACACTCACCCTTCCACTTTGCTAGCCTCTATTATGCCGCGCATCTTTCGCCGGTATCATGCACCCATTATTTACCTTCCTCAAAACAGCCACCATACCAACCTTTTATGGCATTTCCATTGCCATTCCGAGATATATTGCCATGCAACTTTCCACTGTTCCATTTATTATGACAGGTTCCATCATTGTCGTATTGCTCTTTGCATGATCATGTAGTTGACATTGTATTTGTGGCAATGCCACCTTCATAATTTTTCATACAAGTCACTCTTGATTCATTGCATATCCCGGTACACCACTGGAGGCATTCATATAGAATCATATTTTGTTCTAAGTATTGAGTTGTAATTCTTGAGTTGTAAATCAATAAAAGTGTGATGATCTTCATTATTAGAGCATTGTCCCAAGTGAGGAAAGGATGATGAAGACTATGATTCCCGCACAAGTCGGGATGAGACTTTGGACTTTGAAAAAAAGGGAAAAAAAGAGGCCAAAGAGCCCACCAAATAAAAGAAAAGAGGCCAAAGAGCCCACCAAATAAAAAAATGAGAGAAAAAGAGAGAAGGGACAATGCTACTATCTCTTTTCCACACTTGTGCTTCAAAGTAGCACCATGATCTTCATGATAGAGAGTCTCCTGTGTTGTCACTTTCATATACTAAGTGGGAATTTTTCATTATAGAACTTGGCTTGTATATTCCAATGATGGGCTTCCTCAAAATGCCCTAGGTCTTTGTGAGCAAGCAAGTTGGATGCACACCCACTTAGTTTCTTTTGTTGAGCTTTCATACATTTATAGCTCTAGTGCATCCGTTGGATGGCAATCCCTACTGACTCACATTGATATCTATTAATGGGCATCTCCATAGCCCGTTGATACGCCTAGTTGATGTGAGACTATCTTCTCCCTTTTTTTTGTCTTCACAACCACCACCATATACCACATATAGTTCTATGTCCTGGCTTGCGCTCATGTATTACGTAAGAGTTAAAAAAGCTGAAGCGCGTTAAAAAGTATGAACCAATTGCTTGGCTGAAACCAGGGTTATGTAGGATGGGAGTATTTTGTGTAATGAAAATGAAGCATCGACTAACTATATGATTTTGTAGGGATAAGCTTTCTTTGGCTATGCTATTTTGATAAGACATGATTATTTGTTAGTATGCTTTGAGTATTACAATTTTTATTTTTTATAAGCTTTTATCTTGAATCATTTGGATCTGAACAAACATGCCACAATAAACAAAATTACATTGAGAATTATGCTAGGTAGCATTCCACATAAAAAATTCTGCTTTTATCATTTACCTACTCGGGGACGAGCAGGAATTAAGCTTGGGGATGATTGATATGTCTCCAACGTATCTATAATTTTTGATTGTTCCATGCTATTATATTACTTGTTTTGGATGTCTATGGGCTTTACTTTACACTTTTATATCATTTTGGGACTAACCTACTAACCGGAGGCCCAGACCGAATTGTTGTTTTTTTTGCCTATTTCAGTGTTTCGAAGAAAAGGAATATCAAACAGAGTCCAAACGGAATGAAACCTTCGGGAGCGATCTTTTTGGAACAAACGTGATCCAGAGGACTTGGAGTGGAAGTCAAGAAACAAGCGAGGCATCCACGAGGGTGCTCGGCGGGCCCCCTAGGCCTGGGCACGCCTCCCACCCTTGTGGGCCTCTCGAACATCCACCGGCCTACTTCTTCCTCCTATATATACCCATGTACCCCGAAAACATCAGAGGCGACCACAAAAAAACTATTTCCACCGCCGTAACCTTCTGTATTCGCGAGATCCCATCTTGGAGCCTTCGCCGGCGCTCCGTCGGAGGGGGAATCGATCATGGAGGGCCTCTACATCATCTCCAAGGCCCTTTCGATGAGTTGTGAGTAGCTTACCACAGACCTTTGGGTCCATAGTCATTAGCTAGATGGCTTCTTCTCTCTCTTTGAATCTCAATACAAATTTCTCATTGATCTTCTTGGAGATCTATTCGATGAAACTCTTTTTGCGATGTGTTTGTCGAGATCCGATGAATTGTGGGTTTATGATCAAGTTTATGTATGAGAAATATTTGAATCTCCTCTGAATTCTTTTATGTGTGATTAAGTCATCTTTGCAAGTCTCTTCGAATTATCAGTTTGGTTTGGCCTACTAGATTGATCTTTCTTGCAATGGGAGAAGTGCTTAGCTTTGGGTTCAATCTTGCGGTGTCCTTTCCCAGTGACAGCAGGGGCAGCAAGGCATGTATTGTATTGTTGGCACAGAGGATAAAAAGATGGGGTTTACATCATATTGCATGATTTTATCCCTCTACATCATGTCATCTTTCTTAATGCGTTACTCTGTTCTTTATGAACTTAATACTCCAGATGCATGCTGGATAGCGGTCGATGTGTGGAGTAATAGTGGTAGATTCAGGCAGGAGTCGGTCTAGTTGTCACGGACGTGATGCCTATATACATGATCATGCCTAGATAATCTCATAATTATTCGCTTTTCTATCAATTGCTTGACACTAATTTGTTCACCCATCGTAATACTTATGCTATCTTGAGAGAAGCCACTAGTGAAACCTATGGCCCACGGGTCTATATTTTATCATATAAGCTTTCCATCTACTTTTATTTGCATCTTTACTTTTCCAATATATATCATAAAATACCAAAAATATATTTATCTTATCATATTATCTCTATCAGATCTCACTTTTGCAAGGGGCCTTGAAGGGATTGACAACCCCTTTATTGCGTTGGTTGCGAGTTCTTGTTTGTTTGTGTAGGTGTGTGGGACTTTTGAGGAGCCTCCTACTGGATTGATACCTTGATTCTCAAAAACTGAGGGAAAAACTTACGCTACTATTGTTGCATCATCCTTTCCTCTTAGAGGAAAAAAACCTCAAGCTCAAGACATAACACGTACCTAAGGGAAGCAACAAGGAAGCCACGAGGCAGGGAGGCGCGCCCTACCCCCTGGGCGCGCCCCCACCCTCGTGGCTCCCCTGACCGACTTCTTTCGCCTATATATGTCCATATGCCCTAAAAACATTGGGGAGCATAATAGATCGGGAGTTCCACCGCCGCAAGCCTCTGTAGCCACCAAAAACCTCTCGGGAGCCCATTCCGGCACCCTGCCGGAGGGGGGATCCCTCACCGGTGGCCATCTTCATCATCCCGGCGCTCTCCTTGACGAGGAGGGAGTAGTTCACCCTCGGGGCTAAGGGTATGTATGAGTAGCTATGTGTTTGATCTCTCTCTCTCGTGTCCTTGATGTATCGCGAGCTTTGCTATTATAGTTGGATCTTATGATGTTTCTCCCCCTCTACTCTCTTGTAATGGATTGAGTTTTCCCTTTGAAGTTATCTTATCGGATTGAGTCTTTAAGGATTTGAGAACACTTGATGTATGTCTTGCCGTGCTTATCTATGGTGCCAATGGGATATTCACGTGATTTACTTGATGTATATTTTGGTGATCAACTTGCGAGTTCAATGAACTTATGCATAGGGGTTGGCACACGTTTTTGTCTTGACTCTCCGGTTGAAACTTTGGGGCACTCGTTGAAGTACTTTGTGTTGGTTGAATAGATGAATCTGAGATTGTGTGATGCATATCATATAATCATGCCCACAGATACTTGAGGTGACATTGGAGTATCTAGGTGACATTATGGTTTTGGTTGATTTGTATCTTAAGGTGTTATTCTAGTACGAACTCTATGATAGATCGAACGGAAAGAATGGCTTCATGTTATTTTACTATGGACTCTTGAATAGATCGATCAGAAAGGATAACTTTGAGGTGGTTTCGTACCCTACAATAATCTCTTCGTTTGTTCTCCGCTATTAGTGACTTTGGAGTGACTCTTTCTTGCATGTTGAGGGATAGTTATATGATCCAATTATGTTATTATTGTTGAGAGAACTTGCACTAGTGAAAGTATGAACCCTAGCCCTTGTTTCCTAGCATTGCAATACCGTTTACCCTCACTTTTATCATTAGTTACCTTGCTGTTTTTATATTTTCAGATTACAAAAACCTATATCTACCATCCATATTGCACTTGTATCACCATCTCTTCGCTGAACTAGTGCATCCATACAATTTACCATTGTATTGGTGTGTTGGGGACACAAGAGACTCTTTGTTATTTGGTTGCAGGGTTGTTTGAGAGAGACCATCTTCATCCTACGCCTCCCACAGATTGATAAACCTTAGGTCATCCACTTGAGGGAAATTTGCTACTGTCCTACAAACCTCTGCACTCGGAGGCCCAACAACATCTACAAGGAGAAGGTTACGTAGTAGACATCAAGCTCTTTTCTGGCGTCGTTGCCGGGGAGGTGAGTGCTTGAAGGTATATCTTTAGATATTGCAATTGAATCTTTTTGTTTCCTGTTTTATCACTAGTTTAGTCTATAAAATAAAACTACAAAAAATGGAATTTAGTTTGCCTCATACGCTTCATCTTTTTAATATCTTTCGTAAGTATGATGAAAAGGAAAATTGTGCTCAAGTGCTAGAAGAAGAAGTCTATAAAATGTTTGGTACTAAATCTTTGGATGATGAGCATGATTGCAATGTTGTTAGTATGAACTCTTTGAATATCCATTGTACTAATGATGATTGCACTAGTTATGATGAAAATGTCTCCTATAAGCATGTCAATTTCTGTGGAGTGTATGGGTTTTGCAAGTACACACCAAATAGGAAAGATAGATATTGCAAGAGGCATAAGCATTTAGAAACTAAATGGTTACAAGAAAGGCTAAATGTGAGTGCTGAAAATTTAAAATATCTTTACGGCACTTGCGAACTTTGCAATGAACACGGCCATTTAAATCTCCGTTGCAAATTGTTTCATAATCGAATCATCTCAAAAAATTGTGATAACTTGATTACCCTTGAGCATCATAAAGAACTTAGTTTGCTTTTGGGTTATGAAGAATTGAAACGTGCAACTAAGCATATTCCAGAATATAAACTTAAGCAATTCCTTGATATTGATCTAGAAGAAATTTTTATATATTGTGCGGTGAATTGCATTGAAAATCCTTATATTGCCAATTACATAAAGAAAAGAAAGCAAATAGAAGATGATGAGAATACTAATGAAAGGGAAGAGACTTCCCAATATCCTCCTATTATTTCTTATGATGAATCAGGTAACGAGGAGGAGCTTTCTATTCAACCAATCTCATTATTAAGGAGCTCAAAGAATAGGGTTGAACCCACACATGATGTGAAGAAGAAAAAAAGACGGAGAAACAAAGGTAAAAAGATATCCCTCCCAAATGATGTTGCTCCTATTACTCATTGTGATGATGATAATTGTTATACTATTGGTGATATCCATACTATTAATGATGAGAGTGATTATGCTTATGATACGAAAAGGCCCAAGCTTGGGGAAGCTATGTTTGATAAGGATGACATATTTGAGAATATATTTTCTGCAATTAATGTTTGTCCCAAGCTTGGGGATGCTACGTTTAATGAAGATGATATTTTTATCCTCCCAAGTTTTGATATACAAAGTTGTTATGATGATAGCATGCCTTCTACCTATGATGATTATATTGATGAAAGTGGGTTTGGAAGAGTGTCAACTTTAGGAAGTAATGATCCCAATATTTTGGAGGATGTTGAATCTTATAATATTTATGAAAGTGGATTTGGAGAGGTCATGACTTTATTTAGTAATGAATCCACTATGTTGGAAGAGGTTTCAATTGATTACGATGAGAACAAAGTTGCTACTTATGATGATTATTGTGATGAAACTTATGCTATAAAATGAAGTGATGATTATATTTATAGAACTTGTCATGATTATGATTACCATTTTTATGAACATTACTCTTTTAATGTGGAAACAATCTATAGTATTCGAGTCTCTTATGATACTCCCACTATTCCGAATAAGAAGAATTTAGTTTATGTGGAGAGTAGTAAATTTTCTATGCAAGTAGATCATTAAAAGAATGCTTTAGGTGCTGGTTATATTGTTGAATTCATTCATGATGCTACTGAAAATTATTATGAGGAAGGAACATATACTTGTAGGAATTGCAATAATATCAAGTTTCCTCTCTATGTGCTTAAAATCTTCAAGTTATGCTTGTTTTTCCTTCCTATGCTAGTTGATTATTGTTCCCATAAGTTGTTTGCTCAAAAAATCCCTATGCATAGGAAGTGGGTTAGTCTTAAATATGCTAGTCATATGCTTCATGATGCTCCCGTTATGTTTCAATTTTTATCTTTTATGTGAGCATCATTACCATCATCATGCCTAGCTAGAAAGGCATTAAAGAAAAGCGCTTGTTGGGAGACAACCCAATATTTATCCTTACTGTTTTTGTGTATCCACATGATTATGCTACTGTAGTAATCATGTTTTATAGCTTTTGTTTCAATAAAGTGCCAAGTAAGACCTTTACGATAGCTTGCAGTGATAGTTGTCTTGATCCTGCTGAAAATCAGAAACTTTTGCACCCAGTACATTAGTTTTGATAATTCACAGAAACGTGCTTTTGATCTGATTCTTTTTTATATGGATTGGTACACAAATTTCTCAGGTTTTCCTAGTTTAGTAGGCTTTTTGGAGTTACATAAGTATTCGAATAATACAGATTACTACAGACTATTCTGTTTTTGACAGATTCTGTTTTCTGTGTGTTGTTTGCTTATTTTGATGAATCTATGTGTAGTATCGGAGGGTATGAACCATAGAGAAGTTGGAATACAGTAGGTTTAACAGCAATATGAATTTAGAATGAGTTCACAACAGTACCTAAGTGGTGGTTTTGTTTTCTTATACTAACGGAGCTTACGAGTTTTCTGTTAAGTTTTGTGTTGTGAACTTTTCAAGTTTTGGGTAAAGATTTGATGGACTATGGAATAAGGAGTGGCAAGAGCCTAAGCTTGGGGATGCCCCGGATGGCATCCCCTCTTTCGTCTTCATTCATCGGTAACTTTACTTGGAGCTATATTTTTATTCACCACATGATATGTGTTTTGCTTGGAGCGTCATACCATTTTATTTTGTTTTGCTTGTTATTTGAATAAAATACCAAGATCTAAAATTCTTAAGTGAGAGAGAGAGTCTTCGCATAGTTGCATAATTATTTAACTACTCATTGATCTTCACTTATATCATCTTGGAGTAGTTTGTCATTTACTCGTGTGCTTCACTTATATCCTATGAGTAAATGGTTGAATGAGTTGAATGTCATAATTCTGAAATTATACATGTTTCATATGCTTATCCCATGGGGAATAATGACTTCACTTATAAGAAGTAGAGGTGGTAAATTTATTGAAGGTTAGCAAACATTGTATTGGTCATTTGAACAATTCATGAAAGAATATTGAAGGAAGAGATATTTCACATATAAATATACTATCTTAGACATCTTCTATGATTGTGAGCCCCATTAATTATTTTCAAACCTGAGAAAATTAGTTGAAGTTGGACAAGGAAGACAACGTAATGAGTTATGCTTGGGTATATTTGTATAGAAGTTATATTGTTATAGATCCTCCAACATGTGGTGGTTGCTATTTAGAATCCTTTGCTAGCCAAAATATCTGTACTAAGCGGGAATACTGCTTGTGCATCCAAATCCCTTGAACCAAGTTTGTTCCATGAGTGTCAACCATACCTACCTATATGTGGTATTTACCTGCCGTTCCAAGTAAATTTGCATGTGCCAAACTCTAAACCTTCAAATAATAATCTATTGTGTATGCCTAAATCGCTCATGTAGAGACTAGGAGCTGTCAGTATCTTCCATGCTAGGTGGGTTATTCTCACGATGAGTGGACTCCGCTCATCATTCACGAGAAAAATGGCTGGTAACTGGGATGCCCAGTCCCATGATCAAAATATCAAAATCAAATCAAAATAATTGCAAATGAAACTCCCCCAGGATTGTTGTTAGTTGGAGGCACCCGTTGTTTCGGGCAAACTATGGATTGATGATTGTTGGTGGAGGGGGAGTAAAAACTTTACCATTCTGTTTGGGAACCGCCTATAATGTATCCAGTATGGAAGAAACTGGGAACCCTTGGTTGTTATGTTGACAATGAAAGCATATCTCTCAAAATTATTTATCTCTATTTCAAAATCGAGCTCTGGCACCTCTGCAAATCCCTGCTTCCCTCTGCAAAGGGCCTATCTTTTACTTTAATGCAAGAGTCAGTAGTATTCCTTTTCATTCCAAGCTACTCTTTAGTTGGCAAGCATCATATGATGGGGAAAGATCTAAGCATATATGGCCATTCAAATATATTTGATCATGAATTATTATCGTTGACAATTATCTATATGATAAGTAAGTTGGGAGGCGAAATAGTAAGCCCCTATCTTTCTCTGTGTTCGATGGATGCTATTTGTTCTAAAAATATGCTTTGAGTGGTAGCAATCATGGAAGACTATATGATAGTTGAGTATGTGGGATTTGCTAAATCAAAGCTCTTACATGGACCCTTCCTGAAAATAAGATGAATTGCAATTGTTTGATGACTGAGAACATAGTTTGCTAGTTTTCAAGAAAGTTTATGGTCTATGCTTTAACATTTGAATAGCTTGTCACTTGATCATGAGATGTTCTATGAGATGACCTACTGTTATGATATATAATGATGCTAGAAAAGGTGATTGAAATTACCATTGATCAAACTTGTGCACCTGCTAGCATTCACACTTTATAAATTATTTCTATTATCATTTACCTACTCGAGGACGAGCAGGAATTAAGCTTGGGGATGCTGATACTTCTCCAACGTATCTATAATTTATGCAGCATTCATGCTATTATATTAGCTGTTTTGGATGTTTATGGGCTTTATTATACACTTTTATATTATTTTTGGGACTAACCTATTAACCAGAGGCCCAACCCAAATTGTTGTTTTCTTGCCTATTTTAGTGCTTCTAAGAAAAGGAATATCAGACGGAGTCCAAACGGAATGAAACCTTCATGAAGTTATTTTTCAAACGGAAGTAATCCAGGAGACTTGGAGTGTACGTAAGGGAAGCAACGAGGAAGCCACGAGACACGGAGGCGCGCCCTACCCTCCTGGGCGCGCCCCCACCCTCGTGGGCCCCTCGTGTCTCCCCTGCACGACTTCTTTTGCCTATATATGTCCATATACCCTAAAAACATCGGGGAGCACAATAGATCGGGAGTTCCGCCACCGCAAGCCTCTGTAGCCACCAAAAACCTCTCGTGAGCCCGTTCCGGCACCCTGCCGGAGGGGGGGGATCTCTCACCGGTGGCCATCTTCATCATCTCGGCGCTCTCCATGACGAGGAGGGAGTAGTTCACCCTCGGGGCTGAGGGTATGTACCAGTAGCTATGTGTTTGATCTCTCTCTCTCTCTCTCATGTTCTTGATTCGGCACGATCTTGATGTATCGTGAGCTTTGCTATTATAGTTGGATCTTATGATGTTTCTCCCCCTCTACTCTCTTGTAATGGATATAGTTTTCCCTTTGAAGTTATCTTATCGGATTGAGTCTTTAAGGATTTGAGAACACTTGATGTATGTCTTGCCGTGCTTATCTGTGGTGACAATGGGATATTCACGTGATTTACTTGATGTATATTTTGGTGATCAACTTGCGAGTTCAATGAACTTATGCATAGGGGTTGGCACACGTTTTTGTCTTGACTCTCCGGTTGAAACTTTGGGGCACTCTTTGAAGTACTTTGTGTTGGTTGAATAGATGAATCTGAGATTGTGTGATGCATATCGTATAATCATGCCCACGGATACTTGAGGTGACATTGGAGTATCTAGGTGACATTAGGGTTTTGGTTGATTTGTGTCTTAAGGTGTTATTCTAGTACGAACTCTATGATAGATCGAATGGAAAGAATGGCTTTATGTTATTTTACTACGGACTTTTGAATAGATCGATCAGAAAGGATAACTTTGCGGTGGTTTCGTACCCTACAATAATCTCTTCGTTTGTTCTCCGCTATTAGTGACTTTGGAGTGACTGTTTCTTGTATGTTGAGGGATAGTTATATGATCTAATTATGTTATTATTGTTGAGAGAACTTGCACTAGTGAAAGTAGGAACCCTAGGCCTTGTTTCCTAGCATTGCAATACCGTTTACGCTCACTTTTATCATTAGTTACCTTGCTGTTTTTATATTTTCAGGTTACAAAACCTATATCTACCATCCATATTGCACTTGTATCACCATCTCTTCGCCGAACTAGTGCACCTATACAATTTACCATTATATTGGGTGTGTTGGGGACACAAGAGGCTCTTTGCTATTTGGTTGCAGGGTTGTTTGAGATAGACCATCTTCATCCTACGCCTCCCATGGATTGATAAACCTTAGGTCATCCACTTGAGGGAAATTTGCTACTGTCCTACAAACCTCTGCACTTGTAGGCCCAACAACGTCTACAAGGAGAAGGTTACGTAGTAGACATCACTCGTGCATATAACATCTACGCATAAACCTGGCTCGGATGCCACTATTGGGGAACGTAGTAATTCCAAAAAATTTCCTATGCACACGCAAGATCATGGTGATGCATAGCAACGAGAGGGGAGAGTGTCGTCCACGTACCCTCGTAGACCGTAAGCGGAAGCGTTATGACAACCGGTTGATGTAGTCGTACGTCTTCACGATCGACCGATCCTAGTACCGAACGTATGACACCTCCGCGATCTGCACACGTTCAGCTCGGTGACGTCCCACGAAGTCACGATCTAGTAGAGCTTCGAGGGAGAGTTTCATCAACACAACGACGTGATGATGGTGTTGATGAAGCTACCGACGTAGGGCTTTGCCTAAGCACCGCTATGATATGACCAAGGTGGATTATGGTGGAGGGGGGCAACACACGCGGCTAAAAGATTAATGATCAGCTTGTGTGTTCTAGGGTGCCCCCTTGCCCCTGTATATAAAGGAGGGAGGGAGGAGGAGGCCGACCCTCATAGGGTGCGCCCAAAGTGTGGAGTCTTACTAGGACTCCCTAGTCCTAGTAAGATTCCACCTCCCACATGGAGTAGGAAAAGGGGAAGGGAGACAGAGAAGGAAGGAAGGGGGCGCCCCCCTCCCTAGTCCAATTCGGACCAGTCCATGGGGAGGGGTGCGGCCACCCTTGAGGCCCGTATGGCCCATTAAGGCCCAATACGAATTCCCGTAACTCTCCGGTACTCCGAAAAATATGCGAATCACTCGGAACCTTTCTGATGTCCGAATATAGCCTTCCACTATATTGATCTTTATGGCTCAATCATTTCGAGACTCCTCGTCATGTCACCGATCTCATCCGGGACTCCAAATAAACTTCGGTCATCAAATCACATAACTCATAATATAAATCGTCACCGAACGTTAAGCGTGCGGACCCTACGGGTTCGAGAACTATGTAGACATGACCGAGACACGTCTCCGGTCAATAACCAATAGCGGAACCTGGATGCTCATATTGGCTCCTACATATTCTACGAAGATCTTTATCGGTCAAACCGCATACCAACATACGTTGTTCCCTTTGTCATTGGTATGTTACTTGCCCGAGATTCGATCATCGGTATCACCATACCTAGTTCAATCTCGTTACCGGCAAGTCTCTTTACTCGTTCCGTAATGTATCATCCTGCAACTAACTCATTAGTTATATTGCTTGCAAGGCTTATAGTGATGTGCATTACCAAGAGGACCCAGAGATACCTCTCCGACAATCGGAGTGACAAATCCTAATCTCGATCTATGCCAACTCAACCAGTACCATCGGAGACACTTGTAGAGCACCTTTATAAGCACCCAGTTATGTTGTGACATTTAGTAGCACACAAAGTGTTCCTTCGGTATTTGGGAGTTGCATAATCTCATAGTCATAGAACATGTATAAGTCATGAAGACAGCAATAGCAACAAACTAAATGATCAAGTGCTAAGCTAACGGAAAGGGTCAAGTCAATCACATCATTCTCTAATGATGTGATCCTGTTAATCAAATGACAACACATGACTATGGCTAGGAAACTTAACCATGTTTGATTCAACGAGTTAGTCAAGTAGAGGCATTCTAGTGACATTATGTTTGTCTATGTATTCACACATGTACTAAGGTTCCGGTTAATACAATTCTAGCATGAATAATAAACATTTATCATGATATATGGAAATATAAATAACAACTTTATTATTGCCTCTAGGGCATATTTCCTTCACCGCCGCCGGGGAAGCCTTGTAGGCCTCCGCCGCTGTCCTCCACCACCTCCTCGTCCCTTCGCCGGCCAAAAATCGAGAGGATCTGTGGCTCGTGTCACCGCCGCCGGATTTGGCGTTTCTGGCCGACAGTGGATGCACCTTGCCATGGATTGGCCGGAAAGCGGTCCACACAACTCCGACAAAGCCTCCGCACCGCATGAAGGTACTGGCTCTTCCTCTAGCTACTCTAATTGCTCCCGCCGTCAGTTCACCGGCAAATACACGACCGACCGTCGCCAGGGCTCGACGCTCGTGAAGCGGCTCGCCGGCTCGCAGCTGCCGGTCATAGACGACTACACACGGCAAGTGGTGCGCCAAGTTTCTACCATGCCGCAACATCCTGGATGGGTGTTCTTCAAATGCACATGGGGTATGTGCTTGTTTTGCTTTTCACCAGATTTAGTTCAATTTTGGTAGCTATGTAGGATGATATATGCTTGTTTTGGTATTGGGAAGAGGAATGCATCGATTTATTGATAGCACAAAAATTAATAGATGTTCTTCCACTCGTTGCTAGAATTCAGGTTAAAGATGAGACTAGATGTGAGATTAGAGAGGAAATTAGAGGGTAGCAACGTCTACTTGTTTAGAATCAAAGAATAAGAATGAAGTATGCATGATCGAGAATCAGAGCAACAATGAAGGCATTGAGAAAACATTAATCCAACTAGTGGGAGAAGTTATGGAAGTTGCATATCGTCAAAATGTCTAACTGTGATTCTTGTTTTATTTGGTCCTACTCTTTTTGTAAATAATTGGTGAATTATTATGTAATCCAATGTCGTTGATTGAAATAAAGAAGTAAATAAATGTTTTTCGGTGGCCGAAATTAAAATGCAAATGAAATTCTTTTTTTACTTCGTTAAATTTAGCAGATCGGTTAGGTCCGTCCAAACTAGTGGAGTATATATGCTACCTTCGTCCTGGTTTATTAGTCCCCTTTATATTTTGTGACAAATTTTGATCTCAAATTTAACTAACAAAATATTAATGCATGTCATAAATAATAATATAATTGGAAACTATGTTTAAATACGAATTCAACGATATAATTTTCGATGGCATGCATTAATATTTTGTTAGTTACTCCCTCCGTCCTTGAAAGAGTGTACTTCCAACTTTGTTGGAGGGTCAAACTATCTAAAAGTTTGACCGAGTTTGTGCAAAAATATGTCAGTGCTTGTGAAACCAAACAGGTATATGACGAAATATATTTTATCATAAATCTAATACTGCTAATTTGATGGCATAAATGTTGATCTATTATTGTATAAATATGGTCAAACATGAAAATGTTTGACTTTTCAACAATGTTGGTACACTCTTTCAAGGACGGAGGGAGTAAATCTCTAGTCAAATTTTGCCATAAAATAAAAAAAAGACTTATAAACCAGGACGGGGGCAGTACTCCACTAAGCCTTTTACGCCGTTAATCTATGGGAAATGATCTACGCCGGTGCGCCGGCCGAACAATTCGTCCGCTCGCCTGCCCAACATCAGATCCGTTTGCCTAGGACTGTTAGATCACACCCTTCTATAGCCTCCTTCCTCGCGCGCACGAACGGCAAGAGCGTCCTTCATCCCCGCAGCACCGTCCTCTACCCCGGTCGCTATCCTCGTCGCCGCTCTCGCCAACGATCACCGGTCGATGTCCTCATCGCCGCCCGGTCACCGTCCTCATCCCCAGTCACCGTCCTCGTCACCACCGGTCGCCGTCCCTCACCCTCGGTCGCTGCCCTGGCCCCCGGTCGCCGTCCTCGTCACCACCGATCGCCGCCCTCGCCCCCGGTCGCCGTCCTTGTCTTCACCGGTCACCGCCTGAACCTTTTCCTCCCACCGGTTGAAGCTTTTCCACTGCCACTTGAAGCTTTTTCCACCATTGAAACTTTTTTCCCGCTTTGGAAGATTTTTGCTCATGCCACTTTGAAGCTTTTCCTTTAGCCGGATGAAGCTTTTCCACAAATGGTTGAAGCATTTTCTCCCTGGGCGAAAGCTAGACACAGGTTCCAGCAAAAAGCGATGCCCAACGTAGCAAAAACGATGCCGAATGTATCAATTTTGCTGGTCTAGCAAAAACGACTCCGATGGAACCATTTTTTGGGTGCTACTTCCAGCAGAACACTATGCTGGTTCCAGCAAATCTCGAAGCCGGTTCCAACAAATTTTGCGGATGGTTGCAGCAAAAAACGATGCCAGTTGTAGCAAAAAAGTTCATCGCTTCCACCAAAAAAAGCTTACCGCTGCCGTTCGCCGTCGCCATTGTAGCAAAAATGTTGATCGGATGTAACTTTCGTAGTTGCTGGTTGCAGCATAAAAAAATGATGTGGTTGTAGAAAAAACGTCACACCAGGTGCCGTGTACAGTGGTAACAAACCCTGTAGCCGGTGGTAGCAAAAAAACATCATGGTTTGAAGCAAAAAAACGTTTTTCGCCCGTCATCAAGGTTGCATCATCTTCACGAATTATGTCGCAAAAAAGGTTGTCGCCGGTAGTAGCAAATGAAAACGATGGTAGTAGCAAAACAAAACGTTGGTTGCAGCAAATAAAAAATCAGCGACAAAATCATGTGGTTGGTTCCAACAAAAAAAGTTGTCGGTTGTAACATCCCTCGCCGCCGGATGTAACATCCCTTGGCTTTCAAAATGAATGGTTCCAGCAATGTCTCCATTGTCACACGCCACGGTTGGTCACTTGCTATGGCTGGTCGTGCGCCACCGATGGTCACCAACATCGCACACGGCCTCTTGCAGCTCTCCCCGCCGTGACTTCTCAGTCATGTTGTCTTCTTAGCCCCCACCGTGTCTCGCCCTACCAGCAAGGGCACGTCATCACGGTGCGCTGCGTATGGCGGCGAAGATGGGAGAAAAGGAGCGGTTGCAGAGTTGTAGGGAAGAAGAAGAAGGCATACGTTGCACGAAGGAGGAGGAGGTCAATGTTGCGTTGTTTCAAATGTTTCCTACTAAAGCGCCGGGGCCGGATGGTTTTCCCGCCCACTTCTATCAAACACACTGGGATGTGTGTGGTGATGAAGTAACAGAGATAGTCCTTAAAATTGTAAAGGGCAAGGAAAGTCCAGCTTCTATCAATGATACTGTCCTGGTTTTGATTCCGGAGGTAACAAATCCAACATCTCTTGCGCAATTTCGGCCCATCAGTTTATGCAATGTTTTGTATAAGATAGCCTCGAAGGTCATTGCAAATAGACTAAAATTGATCCTGCCAGATATTATTTCCGAGGAACAGTCTGCCTTTGTTCCCGGAAGGCTTATCACTGATAACATTATATGTGCATATGCATGTTTGCATTTCATGAAGCGGTCTAGGGCCAAGACAAACAACTTCTGTGCTTTAAAGTTGGACATGATGAAGGCTTATGATCGAGTGGAGTGGGCATATTTGAGAGGGATTATGACAAAACTGGGGTTTAATCAACAATGGCTAGATATTGTCATGGGCATGGTCTCTTCAGTTTCTTTTTCAGTATGCTTCAATGGAGAAAAACTTGAGTCTTTTAGGCCAACAAGAGGTATCCTGCAGGGAGATCCAATCTCCCCCTACTTATTCTTGATTGCAGCAGAGGGCCTTTCATGCCTCCTTAAATCAAGTTCTCAATCATCTATGCCAGGGATCAAGGTGGCCCCCACGACTCCAACTGTGAACCACCTTCTTTTTGCAGATGATATCCTGTTGCTATTCAAGGGAGTGGGGAGGGATCAAATGTGGTGTCAAACCTACCGGATACATATTGTGCAGCTTCGGGACAGTGGATAAATAATGAGAAGTCGTCAATCTTCTTCAGCAAAGGTTGTCCTCCACAACTATGGGAGACCATCAAGAATAACCTGCAGCTCTAGAATGAATCTTTGAGTGAGCGCTACCTGGGCATGCCTACTGATGTTGGCCACTCGACGAATGGTACCTTCAAATATCTTAGGGACCGCGTGTGGGAAAAGGTCAAGGGGTGGATGGCTAAGTTACTCTCCTCTGCGGGCAAGGAGGTTCTTATCAAGGCTGTTGCGCAATCAATCCCGGTCTACTCAATAGCATGTTTCAGATTACCACGAAGACTATGTGGTAGTATCACTTCCATCATCCGTCAGTTCTGGTGGAATAGGGAAAGAGGAAAACAACCTGGGTTGCATGGGATACTATTACTATGCCAAAACACTTGGGAGGCTTAGGCTTCCGTGACATGGAAATATTCAACCTAGGCACTGTTGGCAAGACAGGCTTGGCGAACGTTGACTGATAGAGCCTCTCTTAGCGCAAGAATTCTCAAGGTGATTTACTTCCCAGACTGCTCTTTGCTTCAGGCCGAGCTGGGATCACACCCCTCCCAGATTTGGCGCGCTATTTTGGATGGGCGAGACGTCCTATCACATGGTCTCATTCGGAGAATTGGAGATGGCGAAACGACGAATATTTGGTTTGACAACTGGATCCCGAGAAACAGCTCGAAGCGACCCTTTACAGCCCCGGTGCCAAATGCTCCAGTCAGCGTTGCACAGCTTATTGACTGTACCACGGCAACCTGGAATGAGAATCTTGTCCGGGCTGTTTTCACCCAGGTTGATGCGGTGGCTATACTTCGGATCCCGGTGTGCACACGGCGTGTCCAAGATTTTTGGGCATGGCATGAGGAGGCTCGAGGACGGTTCTCTGTAGGTTCAGCTTACCGTATGATCTTGCATATTAAACACGCCCATGAAGCCCAGCTAGATGGAAGCAGTGGGACATCATATTATTCCAATGAAACTAGTAAATGGTCGATGATTTGGCACATCCAGGTACCCTCAAAACTGAAAGGTTTTGTGTGGCGTCTTGCCCGACAATCAATGCCGATGGGGACAGTCTTGAAACACCGGCACATGGCAAAAGAAGATACTTGTGCTATTGCGGTGCAGTTGACACCTGGAAACATGCACCGATTCTTTGTCTGATGGCGGCGAGTGTGTGGGCGTTGGCGCCAGAGGAGCTGGTGGATCGAATGAGTGAACAAGGGGAGGATAACCCAAAGGAATGGTTGTGCAATCTGCATGAAATATTACCAAAGCAGCTCTTTGATCGACTGGTAGTATCTCTATGGGCACTATGGGGGGGTCTGGCGGAAGGCTATCCATGAGAACATTTTCCAATCACCAATTTCAGTGGAAGCATTCATCACCAGGTACCTTGCTGAGTTGCAGATTGTCAATGCCAGAACCACAGCGAATCAGGAGCTGAGGCATGAGCCTCCGGCTCGTCGGTCGTGGTTGGCCCCATCGACAGGTAATGCAAAACTGAACGTGGATGCCACAATCTCCAGGAATTGTTTTGGTGCTGTGGTTGTGATGTGTAGAGATGACATTGGGAGGTTCATGGGTGCTGCGATGCTCTCGTTCAATCACATTGATGAACCGGCGACCTTGGAGGCCCTCGCCATCAGAGAGGCTTTGGCACTAGCAGAGGACCTTTACCTGCGGAAGATCGAGGTTGTATCAGACTGCAAAGTGGTGGTACAAGACTTGAAGATGGAAAACTCGGCTAGCTATGGTGCAGTTGTACATGAAATCATAGACCATTCCTCGCTTTTTGATTTTTGCATTTTTAGCCACGAACGTAGGAGCTCAAACAATGAAGCTCAGAACTTAACGAAGCATGCTTTATCTCTTGCTGGTGGCCGTCATGTTTGGTTAGGCCATCTGAGGAATTTACTATATGTCCCTGTAAACATTGTGACGAATTAATAATAGCTTCGAGAGGTTGTCTAAAAAAAATTTAATTTTAAAAAGCCGTTCTATAGTTTTGCGGCGACCCCGTGTCCCAACTCCCAAGCAAATGACACTGAGTTCAGTGCCACATTAAACTGCGCGTGTCCGTCAAAATCAAGGTCAAGTGGTTAGATCTTATAACAGATAGCAGCTGCTCGATTGATCGTGTTCTTGTCTCCTGTCAATTGACAAATCCAAATCAAGCGATCCACGTTGCAAAGCTACTGGCAAATAGTAACAAAAATAGGGATCTGTACATGTCACGAAACTTAGATAGATAGATAGATAGATAGAGTAAACAAGTATGGTGTTATTAGCTGTCGATGTGCACCTTGACGCACCATATATACGAATCCAAGGGCATTCACATATAATAACCACGCCGTCGAGTAGTAACTAAACACGACGTACGGCCGGTCATGCGTATCCATCGACCAAGAGTACTTTACCTATATTGTCGTTGTATTATGGATCCTCAGTTCACTTTTTCATTGCGCTTTACCTAGAGGGCGACAAGAGTGCATTCCATTGCCATTTCGTAGTGCCCTTTTGCGGCTGCTCCACGTCCGAGCAATTGACACGAATTCTTTTTTTTTTTGCCGGGTAAATTGACACGAATTCAGTGCGAAATTGAACCACGAGCCCAGTCAAAAGCGTTAGCTCAACTGGTCACATTCTTGTCTCCCGTCAATTGACAAATCCGAATCGACCGATCCACGCTGCAAAGCTACTTGCAAATACTCCTTCCATCTCAAAATTCTTGTTTTAGATTTATCTAAATACGAATGTATCTATAAAATGTAATTAGATACATTCGTATTTAGACAAATCTAAGACAAATTTTTTGGGACAGAGGAAGTAATACAGTAATGAAATTAGTGATGCGTGTCACGGAATATATGAGCTTACGTCGCATGATCGACGACCGAAGAGTAAACTAACCACTGGTGCTATTAGCTGGCGATCTGCACGATCTTACTGATATGATATCATACCTCGATCGCTAGCGGGTTTAAACAATTGGACACGGTTTTAGTGTTTTGAAACGAATTTATATGATTTGCTGGGAATAATTAAAGCATAGGGCTCCCTAAATTAGCCATGATAGTTTTTACTCCGCGCTTTAGACCTAGTACCTTGGATATGTTGGACATAATTGATTTTAAGCACGCGCAGCACCCATCGTTTTCTAACCTTTGGGTTTCTCATTAACGTACTAGCTAATTAACTTCGTGGTAGGCCCGTGGTAATCAAGGCAACTTTGGCGGCCGGTCATATTTTCTTCAACACGTATTCGTCTCTAGTGCAAACTGAGTGCGCACTTGTTGCCCGACCAATGGGCACGTGCGCCACACTGGTTAAAAGTAATATACGTGACGGAAAAAAGGGGAATATCATGTGTACCTTCAGGTTGGAAGTTTTCAAAGAAAAGAAGTTGGGTTGGAACTTGGAAGTTGGAATCCATGTCCGTGTCCTACGATGATCCTTCTAGAATGGCACAAAAAGGGTCTCATGGCCACCCTTAAATTAGGCAACTGTTCAACAGGGGTACGTACCCTTAAATATTGACTAAGTCGATCATGAGTGAGATAAGCTTAAGTAAAATAAAGGTTCATGAGTAAGATCTAGAAGCATTACATACCCTTAAAGATGATATGATATAGACAAGATAAATTCACGTATAAATAAATCCCATCATGTTACCATTAATAGCAATGATACATGCATGTCATGTCTCTTTCTGTCACTTAGATTGAGCACCACAAGATCGAACCAATCAGAAAACACCTCTTCCTATGACAAGATAAGTCAATCTGGTTGGCCAAAACAAACAATAAATCGGAGAAAAAATACGAGACTATAACAATCATGCATAGAAGAGTTCAAAGAAAACACAAATAATATTCATGGATAGAACTAATCATAAACTCACAATTCGTCGGATCCCAACAAACACACCGCAAAAAGTGTTATATCAAATAGATCTTCAAGAACATCGAAAAGAACATTGTATTGAAGATAAAAAAGAGAGAAGAAGTCATCTAGCTATTAACTACGAACCCGTAGGTCTAGTACTACTCACGCATCATCGGAGGGGCAGCAAGGATGATGAAGAACCCCTCCGCTATCGTTGCCCCCTCCGGCAGAATGCCCTAAAAGGTCTTTAGATTGGATCTCGTGGTTTTGGAACTTGCTGCGACAGAAAAAGTATTTCCTTGACTCCCTAGGATTTTTGGTCTTTTAGTGTATTTATAGAGAAGGAGGTAGGTCAAGGCGGTGCTCGTGAGCTCCACTACCCACCAGGGCGCACCGGAGGCCCTTGGTGCGCCCTGATGCGAAGTTGGCTTCACGGGCCTCCTCTCATGGCCTGTAGAAGCTTCCAGGGTCTCCTCTTGCCAGAAAAAATCTCCAAAAAGTTTCGTGGCATTTGGACTTCGTTTGATATTGATATTTTGCAAAGTAAAAAAAGCAAAAAACATTAACTGGCACTGGGCTCTAAGTTAATAGGTTAGCCCCAAGAAATGATATAAAGTTGATAGTAAATATATATAAACATCCAAGATTGATAATGTAATAGCATGAAACAATAAAAAATTATAGATACGTTGGAGACGTATCAAGTATCCCCAAACTTATTTCATGCTCGTCCTCGAGCAGGTAAATGATAAAACCTGAATTTTTGATGTGGAATGATGCCTATCATTTTCATCACATATTGTTTTCTTTTGTAGCATCGACATTTGGACTTTAAGTGATTCAAGGCAATAGTCTATAATTTGACGCGTATACATCAATACTCAAGCATATCAACAAGCAACCATGTCTTTCAAAATATCGACGCTAAAGAAAGCTATCCCTAGCCCATTATGCTCAATCATTGATCTATTCATGAAGCACACTCAAATATTAGCTATATCCAATGCACAAATACGACAATAGTGTTCCCTAGTTGATGCTTCATAACCCAAAAGTATAGGGGATCGCAACAGTTTTCGAAGGTAAGTATTTAAGCCAAATTTATAGATTCGACACAAAGGGAGCCTGATACATCCATTTTGCATCATGCTTTTATATCGATATTTATTGCATTATGGGTTGTTATTACACGTTATGTCACAATACTTATGGCTATTCTCTCTTATTTTACAAGGTTTATCATGAAGAGGGAGAATGCCGGCAGTTGGGATTCAGGGCTGGAAAAGGAGCAAATATTGGAAACCTATTCTGCACAGCTACAAAAGTCCTGAAACTCCACGAAAGTCATTTTTGAAATTCATAAGAATTATTGAGCGAAAGAAGTACCAGAGGGGGCCCACACACTGGCCACAAGGGTGGGGGGCGCGCCCACCCCTACTGGGCGCGCCGCCTGCGTCGTGGGCCCCCTGGTGGCCCTCCGGTGCCCATCTTCTGCTATATGAAGTCACTTACCCTGAAAAAAAATCATAAGCAAGCTTACGGGACGAAACTCCGCCGCCACGAGGCGGAACCTTGGCGGAACCAATCTAGGGCTCTGGCAGAGCTGTTCTGCTAGGGACACTTCCCTCCGGAAGGGGGAAATCATCACCATCATCATCACCAACGATCCTCTCATCGGGAGGGGGTCAATCTCCATCAACATCTTCACCAGCGCCATCTCCTCTCAAACCCTAGTTCATCTCTTGTATCCAATCTTGTATCAAAACCGCAAATTGGTACCTGTGGGTTGCTAGTAGTGTTGATTACTCCTTGTAGTTGATGCTAATTGGTTTATCTCGTGGAAGATCATATGTTCAGATCCTTAATGCATATTAATACCCCTCTGATCATGAACATGAATATGCTTTCTCAGTAGTTACGTTTGTTCCCGAGGACATGGGTGAAGTTTTGCTATTAGTAGTCATGTGAATTTGGTATTGGTACGATATTTTGATGAGATGTATGTTGTATCTCCTCTAGTGGTGTTATGTGAACGTCGACTACATGACACTTCACCATTATTTGGGCCTATAGGAAGGCATTGGGAAGTAATAAGTAGATGATGGGTTGTTAGAGTGACAGAAGCTTAAACCCTAGTTTATGCGTTGCTTCGTAAGGGGCTGATTTGTATCCACTAGTTTCATGCTATGGTTAGGTTTACCTTAATACTTCTTTTGTAGTTGCGGATGCTTGCAATAGGGGTTAATCATAAGTGGGATGCTTGTCCAAGAAAGGGCAGTACCCAAGCACCGGTCCACCCACATATCAAATTATCAAAGTAACGAACGCGAATCATATGAGCGTGATGAAAACTAGCTTGACGATAATTCCCATGTGTCCTCGGGAGCGCTTTTCTCATTATAAGAATTTGTCTAGGCTTGTCCTTTGCTACAAAAAGGATTGGGCCACCTTGCTGCACTTTATTTACTTTCATTGCTTGCTACCCGTTACAAATTATCTTATCACAAAACTATCTGTTACCTACAATTTCAGTGCTTGCAGAGAATACCTTACTAAAAACCGTTTGTCATTTCCTTCTGCTCCTCGTTGGGTTCGACAATCTTACTTACCGAAAGGACTACGATAGATCCCCTATACTTGTGGGTCATCAAGACTCTTTTCTGGCACCGTTGCCGGGGAGTGAAGCGCCTTTGGTGAGTGGAACTTGGTAAGGAAACATTTATATAGTGTCCTGAAATTTACTGTCACTTGTTACTATGGAAACTAATCCCTTGAGGGGCTTGTTCAGGGCATCTTTGCCCTGACCAGTAGGGCAAAGAGCTGCTGCTCAACCTGCTGAACGTACTGAAAATGTTTACTTTGAGATTCCTTCGGGTATGATAGAGAAACTACTAGCTAATCCCTTTGCAGGAGATGGAACATTGCATCCCGATTTACACCTTATCTATGTGGATGAAGTTTGTGGATTATTTAAGATTGCAGGTATTCCCGATGATGTTGTTAAGAGGAAGGTCTTCCCTTTATCTTTGAAGGGATACACATTGACATGGTATAGTCTATGTGATGATACGGGATCTTGGGACTATAAACGGTTGAAATTGGAATTTCACCAGAAGTTCTATCCTATGCATCTTGTTCATCGTGATCGTAATTATATATATATATATATATATATATATATATATATATATATATATATATATATATAATTTTTGGCCCCGCGAAGGAGAAAGCATCGCTCAAGCTTGGCGGAGGCTTAAGTTAATGTTATATTCATGCCCCAATCATGAGCTCTCAAGAGAAATGATTATTCAAAAATTTTATGCTCGGCTTTCTCTCAATGATCGCACCATGCTCGATACTTCTTGTACTGGTTCTTATATGCCGAAGACTATTGAATTCAAGTGGGATTTATTGGAAAGAATTAAATGCAACTCTGAAGATTGGGGTTCCGACGATGGTAAGGAGTCAGGTATGACACCTAAGTTTGATTGTGTTAAGTCTTTATGGATACCGATGCTTTTCGTGGATTTAGCACTAAATATGGACTTGACTCTGAGATAGTAGCTTCTTTCTATGAATCTTTTGCTACAAACGTTGATCTCCCTAAGCAGAAGTGGTTTAAATATAATCCTCCCATTGAAGTAAAAGTAGTTGCACCTGTTACAGTTGAAGAAAAGACTATCACTTATAATGTTCCTATTGTTCCTACTACTTATGTTGAGAAACCACCTTTCCCTGTTAGGATAAAGGATCATGCTAAAGCTTCAACTGTTGTTCGTAAAAGTAATACTAGAACATATACACCTCATGAGTAAATTAAAGTTGAACCTAGTATTGATATGGTTAAAGATATCTTGGCTGATAATATTGATGGGCATGTTATTTATTTATGTGAGGAAGCTGCTAATATTGCTAAACCCGATGCTAAGATACATAGACCTGTTGTTGGCATGCCTGTTATTTATGTTAAAATAGGAGATCATTGTTATCATGGCTTATGTGATATGGGTGCTAGTGCTAGTGCAATACCTATTTCCTTATATGAAGAAATTATGCATGATATTGCACCCGCTGAGTTAGAAGGTATTGATGTTACTATTAAACTTGCAAATAGAGATACTATTTCACCGATTGGGATTGTTAGAGATGTTGAAGTCTTGTGTGGGAAAGTTAAATATCCTGCTGATTTACTTGTTCTTGGTTCCCCACAAGATAGCTTTTGTCCCATTACATTTGGTAGACCCTTCTTGAATACTGTCAATGCTAGGATTGATTGCCAAAAGGATGTTGTTACAATTGGCTTGGGGGATATGAAACATGAGTTTAACTTTGCCAAATTCTGTAGACAACCCCATGATAAAGAATTGCCTAGTAAAGATGAAATTGTTGGTCTTGCTTCTATTGTCGTGCCTCCTACTGATCCTTTAGAACAATATTTGCTAGACCATGAAAAGGATATGTTTATGAATGAAAGAAGGTAGATAGATGAAGTATTCTTTCAACAGGGTCCTATTCTGAAACACAACTTGCCTGTGGAAATCCTAGGGGATCCCCCTCCACCCAAGGGTGATCCCGTGTTTGAGCTTAAACCATTACCTGATAATCTTAAATATGCTTATCTTGGTGAAAACAAGATATATCTGTTGGGGAAAGTAGCAGAAATTCAAAATTTTCCTACGTGTCACCAAGATCTATCTATGGAGAAACCAGCAATGAGGGGAAGGAGAGTGCATCTACATACCCTTGTAGATCGCTAAGCGGAAGCGTTCAAGAGAACGGGGTTGAAGGAGTCGTACTCGTCGTGATCCAAATCACCGGAGATCCTAGTGCCGAACGGACGGCACCTCCGCGTTCAACACACGTACAGCCCGGTGACGTCTCCCATGCCTTGATCCAGCAAGGAGAGAGGGAGAGGTTGAGGAAGACTCCATCCAGCAGCAGCACAACGGCGTGGTGGTGGTGGAGGAGCGTGGCAATCCTGCAGGGCTTCGCCAAGCACCTGCGGGAGAGGAGGAGGTGTCACGGGAGGGAGGGAGGCGCCAGGGCTTCAGGTGCGGCTGCCCTTCCCTCCCCTCCCTTTATATAGGGGCAAGGGAGAGGGGGGAGGCGCAGCCTTGCCCCTTCCTCCAAGGAAGGGGTGCGGCCAAAGGGGGGGAGGAGTCCATCCTCCCCAAGGCACCTCGGAGGTGCCTTCCCCCTTGAGGACTCTCCCCTTTTTCTTATATCTTGGCGCATGGGCCTCTTGGGGCTGGTGCCCTTGGCCCATATAGGCCAAGGCGCACCCCCTACAGCCCATGTGCCCCCCCGGGGCAGGTGGACCCCCCAGTGGACCCCCGGACCCCTTTCGGCACTCCCGGTACAATACCGATAAAGTGCGAAACTTTTCCGGCGACCAAAATAAGACTTCCCATATATAAATCTTTACCTCCGGACCATTTCGGAACTCCTCGTGACGTCCGGAATCTCATCCAGGACTCCGAACAACATTCGGTAACCACATACAAACTTCCTTTATAACCCTAGCGTCATCGAACCTTAAGTGTGTAGACCCTACGGGTTCGGGAGACATGTAGACATGACCGAGACGTTCTCCGGTCAATAACCAACAGCGGGATATGGATACCCATGCTGGCTCCCACATGTTCCACGATGATCTCATCGGATGAACCACGATGTCAAGGACTCAATCGATCCCGTATACTATTCCCTTTGTCTAACGGTATTGTACTTGCCCGAGATTCGATCGTCGGTATACCGATACCTTGTTCAATCTCGTTACCGGCAAGTCTCTTTACTCGTTCCATAACACATCATCCCGTGATCAACCCCTTGGTCACATTGTGCACATTATGATGATGTCCTACCGAGTGGGCCCAGAGATACCTCTCCGTTTACACGGAGTGACAAATCCCAGTCTCGATTCGTGCCAACCCAACAGACACTTTCGGAGATACCTGTAGTGCACCTTTATAGCCACCCAGTTACGTTGTGACGTTTGGTACACCCAAAGCATTCCTACGGTATCCGGGAGTTGCACAATCTCATGGTCTAAGGAAAAGATACTTGACATTAGAAAAGCTTTAGCATACGAACTACGATCTTTGTGCTAGGCTTAGGATTGGGTCTTGTCCATCACATCATTCTCCTAATGATGTGATCCCGTTATCAATGACATCCAATGTCCATGGTTAGGAAACCGTAACCATCTATTGATCAACGAGCTAGTCAACTAGAGGCTTACTAGGGACATGGTGTTGTCTATGTACCCACACATGTATCTGAGTTTCCTTTCAATACAATTATAGCATGGATAACAAACTATTATCATGAACAAGGAAATATAATAATAACTAATTATTATTGCCTCTAGGGCATATTTCCAACAGTCTCCCACTTGCACTAGAGTCAATAATCTAGTTCACATCGCCATGTGATTAACACTCACAGGTCACATCACAATGTGACCAACATCCAAAGAGTTTACTAGTGTCACTAAACTAGTTCACATCATCATGTGATTAAGACTCAATGAGTTCTGGGGTTTGATCATGTTCTGCTTGTGAGAGAGGTTTTAGTTAACGGATCTGTAACATTCAGATCCGTATGTACTTCACAAATCTATAGGTCATATTGTAAATGCTGCTTCGACGCTCCACTTGGAGCTACTCCAAATGGTTGTTCCACTATACGTATCCGGTTTGCTACATAGAGTCACTCGGATAGGTGTTAAAGCTTGCATCGACGTAACCCTTTATGTCAAACTCTTTATCACCTCCATAATCGAGAAACATGTCCTTATTTACTCCAAGGACAATTTTGACCGCTGTCCAATGATCCATTCCTGGATCATTCTTGTACCCCTTGACTGACTCATGGCAAGGCACACTTCCGGTGCGGTACACAGCATAGCATACTATAGAGCCTACGTCTGAAGCATAGGGGACGACCTTCGTCCTTTCTCTCTCTTCTGCCGTGGTCGAGCTTTAACTCTTAACTTCATACCTTACAACTCAGGCAAGAACTCCTTCTTTGACTGATCCATCTTGAACTCCTTCAAGATCACGTCAAGGTATGTGCTCATTTGAAAGTACCATTAAGCATTTTTGATCTATCCTCATAGATCTTGATGCTCAATGTTCAAGTAGCTTAATCCAGGTTTTCTATTGAAAAACACCTTTCAAATAACCCTATATGCTTTCCAGAAATTCTACATCATTTCTGATCAACAATATGTCAACAACATATACTTATCAGAAATTCTATAGTGCTCCCACTCACTTCTTTGGAAATAAAAGTTTCTCACAAACTTTGTATAAACCCAAAATCTTTGATCATCTCATCAAAGTGTATATTCCAACTCCGAGATGCTTACTCCAGTCCTTGGAAAGATTGCTGGAGCTTTGCATACCTTTTAGCATCCTTAGGATCGACAAAACCTTTTTGATTGTATCGCATACAACCTTTCCTTACGAAGACTGGTAAGGAAACTCGTTTTGACATCCATCTACCAGATTTCCTAAATGGTGGACATTACCATCCACGTCCGTCTTCTTCTTAAAGATCCATTTATCTCAATGGCTTGCCGATCATCGGGCAAGTCCACCAAAGTCCATGCTTTGTTCTGATACATGGATCCTATCTCGGATTTCATGGCTTCTAACCATTTGTCGGAATTTGGGCCCACCATCGCTTCTCCATAGCTCGTAGGTTCATTGTTGTCTAGCAACATGACCTTCAAGACAGGGTCACCGTACCACTCCGAAGCAGTACGCGTCCTTGTCGTCCTACGAGGTACGGTAGTGACTTGATCCAAAACTTCATGATCACTATCATAAGCTTCCACTTCAATTGGTGTAGGTGCCACAGGAACAACTTCCTGTGCCCTGATACACACTGGTTGAAGTGATGGTTCAATAACCTCATCAAGTCTCCACCATCCTCCCACTCAACTTTTCGAGACGAACTTTTCCTCGAGAAAGGACCCGATTCAAGAAACAATCCCTATTGCTTTCGGATCTGAATTAGGAGGTATACCCAACTGTTTTTGGGTGTCCTATGAAGATGCATTTTATCCGCTTTGGGTTCGAGCTTATCAACCTGAAACTCTTTCACATAAGCATCGCAGCCCCAAACCTTTAAGACACGACAACCTAGGTTTCTCCAAATGGTGTCGTCTCAACGGAATTATGTGGTACCCTATTAAAATGAGTGTGGTTGTCTCTAATGCCTAACCCATGAACGATAGTGGTTATTCGATAAGAGAAATCATGGTATGCATCATATCCAATAGGGTGCAACTATGATGTTCGGACACACCATCACACTATGGTGTTCCAGGCGGTATTAATTGTGAAACAATTTCCACAATGTCTTAACTGTGTGCCAAAACTCGTAACTCAGATATTCATCTCTGTGATCATATCATAGACATTCTATCCTCTTGTCACGAAGATCTTCAACTTCACTTTGAAATTACTTGAACCATTCAATAATTCAGACTTGTGTTTCAAAGTAAATATACTCAACATCTACTCGAATCATCTGTGAAGTAAGAACATAACGATATTCACTGCATGCCTCAGCACTCATTGGACTGCACACATCAAAATGTGTTACTTCCAACAAGTTGCTATCTTGTTCCATCTTACTGAAAAAGAGGCTTTTCAGTCATCTTGCCCATGTGGTATGATTTGCATATCTCAAGTGATTCAAAATCAAGTGAGTCCAAACGGTCCATCTGCATGGAGTTTCTTTATGCGTATACACCAATAGACATGGTTCGCATGTCTCAAACTTTTCAAAAATGAGTGAGTCCAAAGATCCATCAACATGGATCTTCTTCATGCGTTTTATACCAATATGACTTACATGGCAGTGCCACAAGTAAGTGGTACTATCATTACTATCTTATATCTTTTGGCATGAAAATGTGTATCACTACGATCGAGATTCAATAAACCATTCCTTTAGGTGCAAGACCATTGAAGGTGTTATTCAAATAAATAGAGTAACCATTATTCTCCTTAAATGAATAACCGTATTGCGATAGACATAATCCAATCATGTCTATGCTCAGCGCAAACACCAATAACAATTATTTGGGTTTAACACCAATCTCGATGGTAGAGGGAGCGTGCGATGCTTGATCACATCAACCTTGGAAACACTTCCAACACATATCGTCAGCTCACCTTTAGCTAGTCTCCATTTATTCCGTAGCTCTTTTATTTCGAGTTACTAACACTTAGCAACCGAACCGGTATCTTAATACCCTGGTGCTACTAGGAGTACTAGTAAAGTACACATTAACATAATGTATATCCAATATACTTCTATCGACCTTGCCAGCCTTCTCATCTACCAAGTATCTAGGGTAATGCTGCTCCAGTAGCTGTTCCCCTTATTACAGAAGCACTTAGTCTCGGGTTTGGGTAAGTCTTGAAAATTGTGTCCCTAAGAAAGGAGATACTAAAGCTCCTTGAGGCATGTATAATTTATCCCATTGCTGATAGTGAGTGGGTAAGTCTTGTCCATTGTGTCCCTAAGAAGGGAGGTATTACTGTTGTTCCTAATGATAAAGATGAATTAATTCCGCAAAGAATTATTATAGGTTATAGGATGGTAATTGATTTCTGCAAATTAAATAAAGCTACTAAGAAAGATCATTACCCTTTACCTTTTATTGATCAAATGCTAGAAAGACTATCCAAACATACACATTTTTGCTATCTAGATGGTTACTCTGGTTTCTCTCGAATACCTGTGTCAGCGGACGATCAAGCAAAGACTACTTTTACTTGCCCTTTCGGTACTTTTGCTTATAGACGTACGCCTTTTGGTTTATGTAATGCACCTGCTACCTTTCAAAGACGCATGATGGCTATATTCTCTGACTTTTGTGAAAAGATTTGTGAGGTATTCATGGATGATTTCTTTGTTTATGGATTCTCTTTTGATGATTGCTTGAGCAACCTTGATCGAGTTTTGCAGAGATGTGAAGATACTAGTCTTGTTTTGAATTGGGAGAAGTGCCACTTTATGGTTAATGAAGGCATTGTTTTGGGGCATAAAATTTCTGAAAGAGGTATTTAAGTCGATAAAGCTAAAGTTGATGCTATTGTAAACATGCCGTGTCCCAAGGACATTAAAGGTATAATAAGTTTCCTTGGTCATGCCGGTTTTTATAGGAGGTTCATTAAGGACTTTTCTAAAATCTCTAGGCCTGTGACTAATTTATTGCAGAAAGACATTCCTTTTGTCTTTGATGATGATTGTGTAGAAGCATTTGAAATACTTAAGAAAGCTTTGATTACTGTACCTATTGTTCAGCCACCTGATTGGAATTTACCCTTTGAAATTATGTGTGATGCTAGTGATTATGCTGTAGGTGCTGTTTTAGGGCAAAGAGTTGATAAGAAATTAAATGTTATCCAGTATGCTAGTAAAACTGTTGACACTGCCCAGAGAAATTATGCTACCACTGAAAAAGAGTTCTTAGCAGTTGCATTTGCTTGTGATAAGTTCAGACCTTACATTGTTGATTATAAAGTAACTATTCACACTGATCATGCTGCTATTAAATATCTTATGGAAAAGAAAGATGCTAAGCATAGACTTATTAGATGGGTTCTCTTGCTCCAAGAATTTGATTTGCATATTATTGATAGAAAGGGAGTTGAGAACCCCGTTGCAGACAACTTGTCTAGGTTAGAGAATGTTCTTGATGACCCACTACCTATTGATGATAGCTTTCCTGATGATAATTAGCGGTCATAAATGCTTCTCGTACTGCTCCATGCTATGCTGATTATGCTAATTACATTGTTGCTAAATTTATACCAACTAGTTTGACATACCAGCAAAAGAAAAAGTTCTTTTATGATTTAAGACATTACTTCTGGGATGACCCACACCTATATAAAGAAGGAGTAGATGGTGTCATTAGACGTTGTGTACCTGAGCATGAACAGGAACAGATCCTACGCAAGTGTCACTCCGAACCAATTGGAGGACACCACGCTGGAGATAGAACTGCACATAAGGTATTGCAATCCGGTTTTTATTGGCCTACTCTCTTCAAAGATGCCCGTAAGTTTGTCTTGTCTTGTGACGAATGTCACAGAATTGGTAATATTAGTAGACGTCAAGAAATGCCTATGAATTATTCTCTTGTTATTGAACCATTTGATGTTTGGGGTTTTGATTATATGGGACATTTTCCTGCCTCTAATGGATATACCCATATTTTAGTTGATGTTGATTACGTTACTAAGTGGGTAGAAGCTATTCCAACTAGTAGTGCTGATCATAACAGCTCTATTAAGATGCTTAAAGAAGTTAGTTTTCCGAGGTTTGGAGTCCCTAGATACTTAATGACTGATGGTGGTTCACATTTTATTCATGGTGCTTTTCGTAAAATGCTTGCTAAGTATGATGTTAATCATAGAATTGCATCTCCTTATCACCCACAATCTAGTGGTCAAGTAGACTTGAGAAATAGAGAGCTCAAATTAATTTTGCAAAAGGACTATTAATAGATCTAGAAAGAATTGGTCCAAGAAACTTGATGATGCATTATGGGCCTATAGAACTGCATATAAAAATCCTATGGGTATGTCTTTGTATAAGATGGTTTATGGAAAAGGATGTCACTTACCTCTCGAACTTGAACATAAGGCATATTGGGCTATTAAAGAGCTCAATTATGATTTCAAACTTGCCGTGAGAAGAGGTTATTTTATATTATCTCACTTGATGAATGGAGAACCCAAGCCTACGAGAATGCCAAGTTGTTTAAAGAAAAAGTTAAAAGATGACATGACAAAAGGATACAAAAGCGCGAGTTTAACATAGGCGATTATGTTTCTATTCACCTCTCGTTTAAGATTTTTTGCAGGAAAACTTCTATCTAAATGGGAAGGCCCTTACGTTATCGAGAAGGTCTATCGTTTCGGTGCCATAAAAATCAACAACTTCAAAGGCACAAATCCGAAGGTGGTGAACGGTCAAAGAATCAAACATTATATCTCAGGTAATCCTATAAATGTTGAAACTAATATTATTGAAACCGTAACCCTAGATGAATACATAAGGGACACTTTCCAGAATGTTTCAGACTCCGAAAAGGAATAGGTATGTGGTACGGTAAGTAAACCGACTCCAAAACAATTCTAATGGCAATTTTTCTCCGTTTTGGAATATTTAAGAATTTAGGAAAATAAGAAGTAGTCCGGGAAGGACACGAGGCCTCCACGAGGGTGGAGGCGCGCCCACCCCTACTGGGCACGCCCCCCCTGCCTTGTGGGCACCTCGTGTGCTCTCTGATGTCTACTACACAACCTTCTTCTTGTAGACGTTGTTGGGCCTCCAAGTGCAGAGGTTTGTAGGAAAGTAGCAAACTTCCCTCAAGTGGATGACCTAAGGTTTATCAATCCATGGGAGGCGTAGGATGAAGATGGTCTCTCTCAAACAACCCTGCAACCAAATAACAAAGAGTCTCTTGTGTCCCCAACACACCCAATACAATGGCAAATTGTATAGGTGCACTAGTTCGGCGAAGAGATGGTGATACAAGTGCAATATGGACAAAGATATAGGTTTTTGTAATCTGAAAATATAAAAACAGCAATGTAACTAATGATAAAAGTGAGCACAAACGGTATTGCAATGGTAGGAAACAAGGCCTAAGGTTCATACTTTCACTAGTGCAAGTTCTCTCAACAATAATAACATAATTGGATCATATAACCATCCCTCAACATGCAACAAAGAGTAACTCCAAAGTTACTAATAGCGGAGAACAAATGAAGAGATTATGGTAGGGTATGAAACCACCTCAAAGTTATCCTGTCTAATCAATCTATTCAAGAGTCCGTAGTAAAATAACACGAAGCTATTCTTTCCGTTCAATCTATCATAGAGTTCGTACTAGAATAACACCTTAAGACACAAATCAACCAAAACCCTAATGTCACCTAGATACTCCATTGTCACCTCAAGTATCCGTGGTATGATTATACGATATGCATCACACAATCTCAAATTCATCTATTCAACCAACACAAAGTACTTCAAAGAGTGCCCCAAAGTTTCTACCGGAGAGTCAAGATGAAAACGTGTGCGAACCCCTATGCGTAGATTCATTGAACCCGCAAGTTGATCACCAAAACATACATCAAGTAGATCATGTGAATATCCCATTGTCACCATAGATAAGCACGGCAAGACATACATCAAGTGTTCTCAAATCCTTAAAGACTCAATCCGATAAGATAACTTCAAAGGGAAAGCTCAATTCATTAAAAGAGAGTAGAGGGGGAGAAACATCATAAGATCCAACTATAATAGCAAAGCTCGCGATACATCAAGATCGTGCGAAGTCAAGAACACGAGAGAGAGAGAGAGAGAGAGAGAGAGATCAAACACATAGCTACTGGTACATACCCTCAGCCCCGAGGGTGAACTACTCCCTCCTCGTCATGGAGAGCGCCAGGATGATGAAGATGGCCACCGGTGATGGATTCCCCCCTCCGGCAGGGTGCCAGAACAGGCTCCCGAGAGGTTTTTGATGGCTACAGAGGCTTGCGGCGGCGGAACTCCTGATCTAGGTTATTTTCTGGAGGTTTCAGTATTTATAGGATTTTTTGGCATAGGTCTCACGTCAGGGGGGGGGGGGGTTTCCGAGCTGTCCACAAGGCAGTGGGCGCACCCAAGTGGAGTGGGCATGTGCCCCACCCTCGTGGGCAGCCCGGTACTCTCCTGGCCCAACTCTTTCACTCAAGGGCTTCTTTTGGTCCACCAAAAATCGTCAAAAATTGGCACGTCAATTGGACTCCATTTGGTATTCCTTTTCTGTAAAACCCAAAAACAAAGAAAAAACAGAAACTGGCACTGGGCTCTAGGTTAATAGGTTAGTCCCAAAATGATATAAAAGTGTATAGTAAAGCCCATAAACATCCAAAACAGGTAAGATAACAGCATGGAACAATCAAGAATTATAGATACGTTGGAGACGTATCACTCTCCAGACTCCGTTTTCGTGCACGATACTTCTTTTGGTCAGCAAAAATTCATTATATAATCTACCAAAGGTTTTGACCATCATATCACGCAAAAATCTTCTGCCTTTGTTTCGAGCTGTTTCTGCCGTGGATTAGAGCAATATGTCATCCCAGGATTCGGAGGGAGAAAGCTATGTGGCTGATTACCTTGCAGACCCTAAAGTCTACGGGGACTTGGATCATTGCGGCTAGACCACTGAGGAAGAAGAAGACTACGAGCCTAAGGGAAAGGAGGAGACGAGCTCAGACGAAGATGAAGTCCCGTTACCTCAACCTGGGGATATGCATGTGGAGTTTAAAAAGTCAAGCCTCCCTGATAGGGCAAAGAAGCCCAAGATCGAGTTTATCCCTTTTCGTCTCTTGCGGGAAAATAGACAGGAACTATGCAAAAGGATATTAAGCCTTGAGCGGGAGATCGATGATCTAAGGGAGCAAAATTCCATTCTTAAACGCAAGTTGAGGAGGAAGCCTACATCACCAACAACTCCTTCTTCACCACCTCCGAGGACATAATCACATGGGTATGGGCACTCCCCTTGGCAACTGCCAAGCTTGGGGGAGTTGCCCCGGCATTGTATCACCATCACACTCCTATCTTTACCGTTTTACTTAGTTTGATCCTTTTGGTAATATCTTGATCTAGTAGAATAAAGTTTTGGTATGATTTAGTTTTGAGTTTTGCTTTGTGATCTCTCTATGTAACTGAGTCCGTGAGCTATATAATAAAGATTAGTGTTGATTCAAGGGCTTTGATATCTCGCTATGATCTTAAGGAAATAGAAAAAATAAAAAGAAATAAAAGAGTTCATATTGATCTTATGGATAGTAATGACTTCACACATAAAGAGTATGATACATAAAAGTTGTTGGGAGTTGACAAAAATAGTTTTGGTCATCGTTGCAATTAATAGGAAGTAATAAAGAAATAGTGGTTTTCGCATATAAATATACTATCTTGGACATCTTTTATGATTGTGAGCTCTCATTGAAGTATGACACTCTAAAGAGTTGAGGTTGGACAAAGGAAGACAATGTAATGGGTTATGTTTTCTCACATCTTAGTTAAAGTATACTGTCATGGATCGTCCAACATGTCGAGCTTGCCTTTCCCCCTCATGCTAGCCAAATTCCTTGCACCAAATAGAGATACTACTTGTGCTTCCAAATATCCTTAAACCCAGTTTTGCCATGAGAGTCCATCATACCTACCTATGGATTTAGTAAGATCCTTCAAGTAAGTTGTCATGTTGCAAGCAATAAAAATTGCTCTCTAAATATGTATGACTTATTAGTGCGGAGAAAATAAGCTTTATACGATCTTGTGATATGGAAGTAATAAAAGCGACAGACTGCATAATAAAGGTTCATATCACAAGTGGCAATATAAAGTGACGTTCTCTTGCATTAAGATTTTGTGCATCCAACCCTAAAAGCACATGACAACCTCTGCTTCCCTCTGCGAAGGGCCTATCTTTTACTTTATGTCTTTTACATTATGCAAGAGTCAAGGTGATCTTCACCTTTCCCTTTTTCATTTTATCCTTTGGCAAGCACCTCATGTTGGAAAGATCCTGATATATATATATATATATATATATATATATATATATATATCCAATTGGATGTAAGTTAACATGAACTATTATTGCTGACATTACCCTTGAGGTAAGACGTTGGAGGCAACACAATAAGCCCCTATCTTTCTTTGGGTCCGATTAAAACTCCAGAACCATAAGTATTGCATGAGTGTTAGCAATTGTAGAAGACTATATGACAGTTGAGTATGTGGACTTGCTGAAAAGCTCTATTATTGACTCTTTCCGATGTTATGATAAATTGCAATTGCTTCAATGACTGAGATTATAGTTTGTTAGTCCTCAATGAAGTTTCTGAGTCATACTTGACATTGTGAATAGATTGTTACTTGAGCATAAGAAATCATATGACAATATATGTATATATATATATATGTTGCTGTTGTAAGAATGATCATGATGCCCTCATGTCCGTATTTTATTTTTATTGACACCTCTATCTCTAAACATGTGGACATATTTTTCGATATCGGCTTCCGCTTGAGGACAAGCGAGGTCTAAGCTTGGGGGAGTTGATACGTCCATTTTGCATTATGCTTTTATATCAATATTTATTGCATTATGGGCTGTTATTACACGTTATGTCACAATACTTATGGCTATTCTCTCTTATTTTACAAGGTTTATCATGAAGAGGGAGAATGCCGACAGTTGGAATTCTGGGCTGGAAAAGGAGCAAATATTGGAAACCTATTCTGCACAGCTCCAAAAGTCCTGAAACTCCACGAAAGTCATTTTTGGAATTAATAAGAATTATTGAGCAAAAGAAGTACCAGAGGGGGCCCACACCTTGGCCACGAGGGTGGGGGCCGCGCCCACCCCTACTGGGCGCGCCCCTGCCTCATGGCCCCCCTGGTGGCCCTCTGGTGCCCATCTTCTGCTATATGAAGTCTCTTACCATGAAAAAAATCATAAGCAAGCTTACGGGACGAAACTCCGCCGCCACGAGGCGGAACCTTCGCAGAACCAATCTAGGGCTCTGGCGGAGCTGTTCTGCCAGGGAAACTTCCCTTCGGGAGGGGGAAATCATCACCGTTGTCATCACCAATGATCCTATCATCAGGAGGGGGTCAATCTATTGGGGAACGTTGCAGAAAATTAAATTTTTTCCTACGGTTTCACCAAGATCCATCTATGAGTTCATCTGAGCAACGAGTCATGGGAGAGAGATTGCATCTACATACCACTTGTAGATCGCGTGCGGAAGCATTCAAGGGAACATGGATGATGGAGTCGTACTCGCCGTGATCCAAATCACCGATGACCAAGTGCTGAACGGACAGCACCTCCGCGTTCAACACACGTGCGGAGTGGATGACGTCTCCTCATTCTTGATCTAGCAAGGGGGAAGGAGATGTTGAGGAAGAAGGGTCCAGCAGTAGCACGACAGCGTGATGATGTTGGAAATGCAGTACTCCAATAGGGCTTCGCCAAGCACTCAACGGAGGAGGAGAGGTGTTGGGGAGGGGAGGGGCTGTGCCTTGGATCAGGTGTTCAGCCCTCCCCTCGCCCCTCTATTTATAGGGGAAGGGGGAAGGGGGCCGTCCCCCTCTAGATGAGATCTAGAGGGGGGGGCGGCCAGGGAGGGGGCTTGCCCCCCAAGCAAGGGGGGCGCCCCCACTAGGGTTCCCCCCCAACCCTAGGCGCATGGGCCCAAGGGGGGGGCGCCCAGCCCTCAAGGGGCTGGTTCCCTGCCCCTTGCGGCCCATGAGGCCCTCCGAGAGGGGTGGCCCCTCCCGGTGGCCCCCGGAACCCCTCCGGTGGCCCCGGTACAATACCGATATGCCCCCGAAACTTTCCGGTGTCCGTATGACAACTTCCCATATATAAATCTTCACCTCCGGACCATTCCGGAACTCCTCGTGACGTCCGGGATCTCATCCGGGACTCCGAACAACATTCGGTAATCACATACAAGTCTTCCTAATAACCCTAGCGTCACCGAACCTTAAGTGTGTAGACCCTACGGGTTCGGGAGACATGCAGACATGACCGAGATGGCTCTCCGGTCAATAATCAACAGCGGGATCTGGATACCCATGTTGGCTCCCACATGCTCCTTGATGATCTCATCGGATGAACCACGATGTCGAGGATTCAATCAACCCCGTATACAATTCCCTTTGTCAATCGGTACGTTACATGCCCGAGACTCGATCGTCGGTATCCCAATACCTCGTTCAGTCTCGTTACCGGCAAGTCACTTTACTCGTACCGTAATGCATGATCTCGTGACCAAACACTTGGTCACTTTGAGCTCATTATGATGATGCATTACCGAGTGGGCCCAGAGATACCTCTCTGTCATACGGAGTGACAAATCCCAGTCTCGATCCGTGTCAACCCAACAGACACTATCGGAGATACCTCTAGTGCAACTTTATAGTCACCCAGTTACGTTGTGACGTTTGGTACACCCAAAGCACTCCTACGGTATCCGGGAGTTACACGATCTTATGGGTTAAGGAAGAAATACTTGACATTGGAAAAGCTCTAGCTAAACGAACTACACGATCTTGTTCTATGCTTAGGATTGGGTCTTGTCCATCACATCATTCTCCTAATGATGTGATCCCGTTGTCAACGACATCTAATGTCCATAGTCAGGAAACCATGACTATCTGTTGACCTACGAGCTAGTCAATTAGAGGCTTACTAGGGACGTATTTGGTCTAAGTATTCACACGTGTATTACGATTTCCGGATAATACAATTATAGCATGAATAAAAGACAATTATCATGAACAAGGAAATATAATAATAATTCTTTTATTATTGCCTCTAGGGCATATTTCCAAAAGTCTCCCACTTGCACTAGAGTCAATAATCTAGTTACATTGTGATGAATCGAACACCCATAGAGTTCTGGTGTTGATCATGTTTTGCTCGATGAAGAGGTTTAGTCAACGGATCTACGACATTCAGATCTGTATGTACTTTGCAAATATCTATGTCTCCATCTTGAAAATTTCCACGGATGGAGTTGAAATGACGCTTGATGCGCCTGGTCTTCTTGTGAAACCTGAGCTCCTTGGCAAGGGCAATAGCTCCAGTGTTGTCACAGAAGAGTTTGATCGGCCCCGATGCATTGGGTATGACTCCTAGGTCGGTGATGAACTCCTTCACCCAAATTGCTTCATGCGCTGCCTTCGAGGCTGCCATGTACTCTGCTTCACATGTAGATCCCGCCACGACGCTCTGCTTGCAGCTGCACCAGCTTACTGCTCCACCATTCAACATATACACATATCCGGTTTGTGACTTAGAGTCATCCAGATCTGTGTCGAAGCTAGCGTCGACGTAACCCTTTACGACGAGCTTTTCGTCACCTCCATAAACGAGAAACATGTCCTTTGTCCTTTTCAGGTACTTCAGGATATTCTTGACCGCTGTCCAGTGTTCCTTGCCGGGATTACTTTGGTACCTTCCTACCAAACTTACGGCAAGGTTTACATCAGGTCTGGTACACAGCATGGCATACATAATAGATCCTATGGCTGAGGCATAGGGGATGACACTCATCTCTTCTTTATCTTTTGCCGTGGTCGGGCATTGAGCCGAGCTCAATCTCACACCTTGCAATACAGGCAAGAACCCTTTCTTGGACTGATCCATTTTGAACTTCTTCAAAATCTTATCAAGGTATGTGCCTTTGTGAAAGACCTATGAGGCGTCTCGATCTATCCCTATAGATCTTGATGCCTAATATGTAAGCAGCTTCTCCAAGGTCCTTCATTGAAAAACACTTATTCAAGTAGGCCTTAATGCTGTCCAAGAATTCTATATCATTTCCCATCAAAAGTATGTCATCTACATATAATATGAGAAATGCTACAGAGCTCCCACTCACTTTCTTGTAAACGCAGGCTTCTCCATAAGTCTGCATAAACCCAAACGCTTTGATCATTTCATCAAAGCGAATGTTCCAACTCCGAGATGCTTGCACCAGCCCATAAATGGATCACTGGAGCTTGCATACTTTGTTAGCATTCTTAGGATCGACAAAACTCTCCGGCTGCATCATATACAGTTCTTCCTTAAGATGCCCGTTAAGGAATGTCGTTTTGACGTCCATCTGCCATATCTCATAATCATAGTATGCGGCAATTGCTAACATGATTCGGACGGACTTAAGCTTCGCTACAGGAGAGAAAGTCTCATTGTAGTCAATCCCTTGAACTTGCCGATAACCCTTAGCGACAAGTTGAGCTTTATAGATGGTAACATTACCATCCGTGTCCGTCTTCTTCTTAAAGATCCATTTGTTTTCTATCGCTCGCCGATCATCGGGCAAGTCAGTCAAAGTCCATACTTTGTTTTCATACATGGATTCTATCTCGGATTGCATGGCTTCAAGCCATTTGTTGGAATCTGGGCCCGCCATCGCTTCTTCATAGTTCGAAGGTTCACCGTTGTCTAACAACATGATTTCCAGGACAGGGTTGCCATACCACTCTGGTGTGGAACGTGTCCTTGTGGACCTATGAAGTTTAGTAGTAACTTGATCTGAAGTACCTTGATCATCATCATTAATTTCCTCTCAAGTCGGTGTAGGCACCACAAGAACATTTTCCTGAGCTACACTACTTTTCGATTCAAGAGGTAGTACTTCATCGAGTTCTACTTTCGTCCCACTTACTCCTTTCGAAAGAAACTCTTTTTCCAGAAAGGATCCGTTCTTGGCAACAAAGATCTTGCCTTCGGATCTAAGGTAGAAGGTATACCCAATGGTTTCCTTAGGGTATCCTATGAAGACGCATTTTTCCGACTTGGGTTCGAGCTTTTCAGGTTATAGTTTCTTGACATAAGCATCGCATCCCCAAACTTTTAGAAACGACAGCTTAGGTTTCTTCCCAAACCATAATTCATACGGTGTCGTCTCAATGGATTTAGACGGTGCCCTATTTAAAGTGAATGTAGCTGTCTCTAGAGCGTATCCCCAAAATGATAGCGGTAAATCGGTAAGAGACATCATAGATTGCACCATATCCAATAGAGTGCGATTACGACATTCGGACACACCGTTACGCTGAGGTGTTCCAGGCGGCGTGAGTTGTGAAATGATTCCACATTTCCTTAAGTGTGTACCAAGTTCGTGATTAAATATTCTCCTCCACGATCTGATCGTAGGAACTTTATCTTTCGGTCACGTTGATTCTCTACCTCATTCTGAAATTCCTTGAACTTTTCAAAGGTCTCAGACTTGTGTTTCATCAAGTAGACATACCCATATCTACTCAATTCATCAGTGAGAGTGAGAACATAACGATATCCTCCGCGAGCCTCAACGCTCATTGGACCGCACACATCGGTATGTATGATTTCCAATAAGTTGGTTGCTCGCTCCATTGTTCCGGAGAATGGAGTCTTGGTCATTTTGCCCATGAGGCATGGTTCGCACGTGTCAAATGATTCATAATCGAGAGACTCTAAAAGTCCATCTGCATGGAGCTTCTTCATGCGCTTGACACCAATGTGACCAAGGCGGCAGTGCCACAAGTATGTGGGACTATCGTTATCAACTTTACATCTTTTGGTATTCACACTATGAATATGTGTAACCTTGCGTTCGAGATTCATTAAGAATAAACCATTGACCATCGGGGCATGACCATAAAACATATCTCTCATATAAATAGAACAACCATTATTCTTGGATTTAAATGAGTAGCCATCTCGCATCAAACGAGATCCAGATACAATGTTCATGCTCAAACTTGGCACTAAATAACAATTATTGAGGTTTAAAACTAATCCCGTAGGTAAATGTACAGGTAGCGTGCCGACGGCGATCACATCGACCTTGGAACCATTCCCGACGTGCATCGTCACCTCATCCTTCGCCAGTCTCCGCTTATTCCGCAGCTCCTGCTGTGAGTTACAAATGTGAGCAACGGCACCGGTATCAAATACCCAGGAGTTACTACGAGTACTGGTAAGGTACACATCAATTACATGTATATCACATATACCTTTAGTGTTGCCGGCCTTCTTGTCCGCTAAGTATTTGGCGCAGTTCCTCTTCCTGTGGCCCTTCCCTTTGCAATAAAAGCACTCAGTCTCAGGCTTGGGTCCATTCTTTGACTTCTTCCCGGCAATTGGCTTACCGGGCGCGGCAACATCTTTGCCGTCCTTCTTGAAGTTCTTCTTACCCTTGCCCTTCTTGAACTTAGTGGTCTTATTGACCATCAACACTTGATGTTCTTTCTTGATTTCAACCTCTGCTAACTTCAGCATTGAAAATACTTCAGGAATGGTCTTCACCATCCCCTGCATATTATAGTTCAGCACAAAGCTCTTGTAGCTTGGCGGGAGCGACTGAAGGATTCTGTCAATGACCGCCTCATCCGGGAGGTTGATCTCCAGCTGGGATAGGCGGTTGTGCAACCCAGACATCTTGAGTATGTGCTCACTGACAGAACTATTTTCCTCCATCTTACAACTATAGAACTTGTCGGAGACTTCATATCTCTCAACCTGGGCATGAGCTTGAAAAACCATTTTCAGCTCCTCGAACATCTCATATGCTCCGTGTCGCTCAAAACGCTTTTGCAGCCCCGGTTCTAAGCTGTAAAGCATGCCGCACTGAACGAGGGAGTAATCATCAGCACATGATTGCCAAGTGTTCATAACGTCTTGGTTCTCTGGGATGGGTGCTTCACCTAGCGGTGCATCTAGGACATAATCTTTCTTGGCTGCTATGAGGATGATCCTCAGGTTCCGGACCCAGTCTGAATAGTTGCTGCCATCATCTTTCAGCTTGGTTTTCTCTAGGAACGCGTTGAAGTTCATGTTGACATGAGCGTTGGCCATTTGATCTACAAGACATATTTTGCAAAGACTTTAGACTAAGTTCATGATAATTAAGTTCATCTAATCAAATTATTTAATGAACTCCCACTCAGATTGACATCCCTCTAGTCATCTAAGTGTTACACGATCCGAGTCGACTAGGCCGTGTCCGATCATCACGTGAGATGGACTAGTCATCATCGGTGAACATATCCATGTTGATCGTATCTTCCATACGACTCATGTTCGACCTTTCGGTCTCTTGTGTTCCGAGGCCATGTCTGTACATGCTAGGCTCGTCAAGTTAACCCTAAGTGTTTCTGCATGTGTAAAACTGTCTTATACCCGTTGTATGTGAACGTAAGGATCTATCGCACCCGATCATCACGTGGTGCTTCGAAACGACGAACTTTAGCAACGGCGCACAGTTAGGGGGAACACTTTCTTGAAATTAATATAAGGGATCATCTTATTTACTACCGTCGTTCTAGGTAAACAAGATGCATAAAGATAATAAACATCACATGCAATTATATAAAGTAGTGACATGATATGGCCAATATCATATAGCTCCTTCGATCTCCATCTTCGGGGCTCCATGATCATCTTTGTCACGGGCATGACACCATGACTCCATCATCATGATCTCCATCATCGTGTCTTCACGAAGTTGTCACGCCAACGACTACTTCTACTTCTATGGCTAACGTTTAGCAATAAAGTAAAGTAATTTATATGGCGTTCTTCAATGACACGCAGGTCATACAAAAATAAAGACAACTCCTATGGCTCCTGCCGGATGTCATACTCATCGACATGCAAGTCGTGATTCCTATTACAAGAACATGATCTCATACATCACAATATATCATTCATCATTCATCACAACTTCTGGCCATATCACATCACATGACAATTGCTGCAGAAACAAGTTAGACGTCCTCTAATTGTTGTTGCATCTTTTACGTGGCTGCAATTGGGTTCTAGCAAGAATGTTTTCTTACCTACGAATAACCACAACGTGATTTTGTCAACTTCTACTTACCCTTCATAAGGACCCTTTTCATCGAATCCGCTCCAACTAAAGTGGGAGAGACAGACACCCGCTAGCCACCTTATGCAACTAGTGCATGTCAGTCGGTGGAACCTGTCTCACGTAAGCGTACGTGTAAGGTTGGTCCGCGCCGCTTCTTCCCACAATATCGCTGAAGCAAGAAAAGACTAGTAGCGGCAAGCAAGTTGACAAGATCTACGCCCACAACAAAATTGTGTTCTACTCGTGCAATAGAGAACTATGCATAGACCTAGCTCATGATGCCACTGTTGGGGAACGTTGCAGAAAATTAAAAATTTTCCTACGGTTTCACAAAGATCCATCTATGAGTTCATCTAAGCAACGAGTCATGGGAGAGAGATTGCATCTACATACCACTTGTAGATCGCGTGCGGAAGCGTTCTAGGGAACGGGGATGATGGAGTCGTACTCGCCGTGATCCAAATCACCGATGACCAAGTGCTGAACGGACAGCACCTCCGTGTTCAACACACCTACGGAGTGGATGACGTCTCGTCATTCTTGATCTAGCAAGGGGGAAGGAGATGTTGAGGAAGAAGGGTCCAGCAGCAGCACGACGGCGTGATGATGGTGGAGAGGCAGTACTCCGACAGGGCTTCGCCAAGCACTCAACGGAGGAGGAGAGGTGTTGGGGAGGGGAGGGGCTGCACCTTGGATCAGGTGTTCAGCCCTCCCCTCGCCCCTCTATTTATAGGGGAAGGGGGAAGGGGGCCGGCCCCCTCTAGATGAGATCTAGAGGGGGGGCGGCCAGGGAGGGGGGCTTGCCCCCCAAGCAAGGGGGGCGCCCCCACTAGGGTTCCCCCCCAACCCTAGGCGCATGGGCCCAAGGGGGGGGGGCGCCCAGCCCTCCAGGGGCTGGTTCCCTGCCCCTTGCGGCCCATGAGGCCCTCCGAGAGGGGTGGCCCCTCCCGGTGGACCCCCGGAACCCCTCCGGTGGCCCCGGTACAATACCGATATGCCCCCGAAACTTTCCGGTGTCCGTATGACAACTTCCCATATATAAATCTTCACCTCCGGACCATTCCGGAACTCCTCGTGACGTCCGGGATCTCATCCGGGACTCCGAACAACATTCGGTAATCACATACAAGTCTTCCTAATAACCCTAGCGTCACCGAATCTTAAGTGTGTAGACCCTACGGGTTCGGGAGACATGCAGACATGACCGAGATGGCTCTCCAGTCAATAACCAACTGCGGGATCTGGATACCCATGTTGGCTCCCACATGCTCCTCGATGATCTCATCGGATGAACCACGATGTCGAGGATTCAATCAACCCCGTATACAATTCCCTTTATCAATCGATACGTTACATGCCCGAGACTCGATCATCGGTATCCCAATACCTCGTTCAGTCTCGTTACCGGCAAGTCACTTTACTCGTACCGTAATGCATGATCCCGTGACCAAACACTTGGTCACTTTGAGCTCATTATGATGATGCATTACCGAGTGGGCCCAGAGATACCTCTCCATCATACGGAGTGACAAATCCCAGTCTGGATCCGTGTCAACCCAACAGATACTTTCGGAGATACCTGTAGCGCACCTTTATAGTCACTCAGTTACGTTGTGACGTTTGGTACACCCAAAGCACTCCTACGGTATCCGGGAGTTACACGATCTCATGGTCTAAAGAAGAGATACTTGACATTGGAAAAGCTCTAGCAAAACGAACTACACGATCTTGTGCTATGCTTAGGATTGGGTCTTGTCCATCACATCATTCTCCTAATGATGTGATCCCGTTGTCAACGACATCTAATGTCCATAGTCAGGAAACCATGACTATCTATTGACCAACGAGCTAGTCAATTAGAGGCTTACTAGGGACGCATTTGGTCTAAGTATTCACACATGTATTACGATTTCCGGATAATACAATTATAGCATGAATAAAAAACAATTATCATGAACAAGGAAATATAATAATAATCCTTTTATTATTGCCTCTAGGGCATATTTCCAATAGTCTCCCACTTGCACTAGAGTCAATAATCTAGTTACATTGTGATGAATCGAACACCCATAGAGTTCTGGTGTTGATCATGTTTTGCTCGTGGAAGAGGTTTAGTCAACGGATCTGCGACATTCAGATCCTTATGTACTTTGCAAATATCTATGTCTCCATCTTGAACATTTTCACGGATGGAGTTGAAACGATGCTTGATGTACCCAAGCACCAGTCCACCCACATATCAAATTATCAAAGTAACGAACGCGAATCATATGAGCGTGATGAAAACTAGCTTGACGATAATTCCCATGTGTCCTCGGGAGCGCTTTTCTCCTTATAAGAATTTGTCTAGGCTTGTCCTTTGCTACAAAAAGGATTGGTCCACCTTGCTGCACTTTATTTACTTTCATTGCTTGCTACCCATTACAAATTATCTTATCACGAAACTATGTGTCATTTCCTTCTGCTCCTCGTTGGGTTTGACACTCTTACTTATCGAAAGGACTACGATAGATCCCCTCTACTTGTGGGTCAGCAGAGCCAAAGAATATTTGAAGGTATTAGTAGCTAAGTTGTCAATTCAACCACACCTCGAGATTAATTATCTGCAGCAAAATGATCAGTAGCAAAGTAGTTTGACAGTAGTGACAGGACCAACGGTAACGGTAACAATGATAGCAGTAATATTGTAGCAGTATCGATAGCAGTAGTAACATTAGTAACTTAGCAAGAACAATATATGATAAATTCGTAGGCATTGGATCGGTGACTTGTTGGATGATATTCATCATGTCACAGTTATAACCTAGGGCGATACAGCACTAGCTCCAGTTCGTCGATATAATGTAGGCACGTATTCCGTAAATAGTCATACGTGAAAAGAACTTGCATGCCATCTTTTGTCCTACCCTCCCGTGGCAGCGAGGTCCATATTGGAAACTAAGGGATATTAAGGCCTCATTTTAATAGAGAACCGGAACAAAGCATTAACACATAGTAAATACATGAACGAAGCATCATCACCGAGAGTGGGCCCGATTGTTGTCACTCCAGGGTTGTCGGATCATAACCGTAGTAGGTGACTATAACTTGCAAGATCGGATCTAAAACATGGATATAATGATGAATTCATAAACGGTTCAGATTTGAGTTCATGGCACCCGGGCCCAAAGTGACAAGCATTAAGCATAGCAATGTCATAGCAACATCAATCTAAGAACATAGTGGATACTAGGGATCAAGCCCTAACAAAACTAAATCGATTACATGATGAATCTCATCCAACTCCTCACCGACCAGCGAGCCTACGAAGGAATTACTCACTCCTAGTGGGGAGCATCATGGAATTGGCGATGGAGATGGGTTGGTGATGACAAAGAACGAAGATCCCCCTCTCCGGAGCCCCAAACAGACTCCAGATCTGCCCTCCCGAGAAAGAACAGGGCTTGGCGGCGGCTCCTTCTCGTGGATCGCGATAATTCTTTATCCCTGATTTTTTTTGAAATAATGTGATTTTTAGTATCAGGGGGATCGTCAACGGGGCCACTAGGTGGGTACAACCCACCTGGGCGCGCCAGGAGAGGGGGGCGCGCCCTGGTGGATTGTGCCCACCTTGGGGCCCCTCTCTGGTGGGTCTTGGCTCCAAAAATCCTCTTTTATTCCATAAAAATTCCTCGCAAAGTTTCGTTTCATTCAGAGAACTTTTATTTCTGCACAAAAACAACACCATGGAAGTTCTGCTGAAAACAGCGTCAGTCTGGGGTTAGTTTCATTCAAATCATGCAAATTAGAGTCCAAAAGAAGAGGAAAAGTGTGAGAAATAGTAGATACATTGGAGACATACCAACTCCCCCAAGATTAAACCTTTTCTTGTCCTCAAGCAATTCAGTTGATAAACTGAAAGTGAGAAATAAAAACTTTTACGAACTCTTTTTCTCTTGTTTGCATAAATAAGCTTAAACAACACCCAGGTTTTCAGCCAACATTATAACTAACCATGTCAACAATAACATTTAAAGAATATAATGACTCATATCAATGACATAATAAGCTAGCGAGCAATAATAAAATATCTCAAACAGCAACACGTTGTCAAAACAACCATGATATAATATGACAATAGTGGTGATACGTCTCCAACGTATCTATAATTTTTTATTATTCCATGCTATTATATTACCCGTTTTGGATGTTTATGGGCTTTACTTTACACTTTTATATCATTTTTGGGACTAACCTACTAACCGGAAGCCCAGCCCGTATTGCTATTTTTTTTGCCTGTTTCAGTGTTTCGAAGAAAAGGAATATCAAATGGAGTCCAAACGGAATGAAACCTTCGGGAGCGGTCTTTTTGGAACAAACGTGATCCAGAGGACTTGGAGTGGAAGTCAAGAAATAAACGAGGCGGCCACGAGGGTGGAGCGCGCGCCTCCCCTATTGGGCGTGCCCCCTGTCTCATGGGCCCCTCGGGCATCCATCGACCTACTTCTTCCTCCTATATATACCCATGTACCTCAAAAACATCAAAAGCGACCACGAAAAACTATTTCCACCACCGTAACCTTCTGTATCCACGAGATCCCATCTTGGAGCCTTCGCCGGCGCTCCGCCAGAGGGGGAATCAACCACGGAGGGCTTCTACATCAACACCATAGCCTCTCCGATGAGTTGTGAGTAGTTTACCACAGACCTTCGGGTCCATAGTTATTAGCTAGATGGCTTCTTATCTCTCTTTGAATCTCAATACCATGTTCTCCTCAATCTTCTTGGAGATCTATTCGATGTAACTCTTTTTGCGGTGTGTTTGTTGAGATCCGATGAATTGTGGGTTTATGATCAAGTTTATCTATGAGAAATATTTGAATGTCCTCTGAATCCTTTATGTGTGATTAAGTTATCTTTGCAAGTCTCTTCAAATTATTAGTTTGGTTTGGCCTACTAGATTGATCTTTCTTGCAATGGGATAAGTGCTTAGCTTTGGGTTCAATCTTGAGGCGCCCTTTCCCAGTGACAGCAGGGGCAGCAAGGCACATATATTATTGTTGCCATCGAGGATAAAAAGATGGGGTTTCTATCATATTGCATGAGTTTATCCCTCTACATCATGTCATCTTTCTTAAGGCATTACTCTGTTCTTTATGAACTAAATACTCTAGATGCATGCTGGATAGCGGTCGATGTGTGGAGTAATAGTAGTAGATGCGAGCAGGAGTTGGTCTACTTGTCACGGACGTGATGCCTATATACATGATCATGCCTAGATAATCTTATAATTATTCGCTTTTCTATCAATTGCTCGACAGTAATTTGTTCACCCACCGTAATACTTATGCTATCTTGAGAGAAGCCACTAGTGAAACCTATGGCCCCCGGGTGTATCTTTTATCATACATGCTTTGAATCTACTTTTATTTGCTTCTTTACTTTTCCAATCTATATTATAAAATACCAAAAATATATTTATCTTATCATATTATCTCTATCAGGTCTCACTTTCGCAAGTGGCCATGAAGGGATTGACAACCCCTTTATTGTGTTGGTTGCGAGTTCCTGTTTGTTTGTGTAGGTGCGTGGGACTTTTGAGGAGCCTCCTACTAGATTGATACCTTGGTTCTGAAAAACTGAGGGAAATACTTACGCTACTATTGCTGCATCACCCTTTCCTCTTCAAGGAAAACTAACGCAAGCTCAAGGCGTAGCAAGAAGGATTTCTGGCGCCGTTGTCGAGGAGGTCTTCGCTCAAGTCAAGACATACCAAGTACCCATCACAAACTCATCTCCCTCGCATTTATATTATTTGCCATTTGCCTCTCGTTTTCCTCTCCCCGACTTCACCCTTGCCGTTTTATTCACCCTCTCTTTTCCAGTCTCCTCTCTCTTTTCCATTTGCCTTCCCGTTGGCATGGCCGAATCAAAAAGAACTAAGGGTCCTTTCCAGGGTTCTAGTACCTTGGATAGCCCCTCTATCCTCTCTAAGCTCATAAATAATGGTGCTATGGAAAGACTCACCAGGGTCACCAATGAGAGCTCAAATAATTTTGGTGAAGATGACTCCAGAATTTTTCGCTATTTGCTTTATGAGTCTTTAAAAGATGCTTGGCATAGGTTATTAAGGATTCGGGCTAGCTATGTGCCACAATATCAAATTGAAGTTCACCTAAAAAGTTTCTATGTTAGCTTACCCGCTTCTTTCAAGCAAGTTCTAGATTCTATTTTTGAAGGAGGCTTTCTTAAGGGGGATGCTCTAGATACCTATGAAAAAATGAAAGCTATATTTGGGCACCCTATGAATGATAAGGTTGAATCTACCACTCTCTTATGCTTTTATCAAAATGAAATTATCAAAGAGATGAAGGCTAGCTTAGATGCAAATTTCCGTAATGTGCTTAATATTACTTCATCCATTTATGGCAATGTGCTTTCCCTAAATAGAAGAATGAATGCCATAGAAAGGAAATTCTCTCTTTCCTTTCCAAGTGCCAAAGATGGCACTACTTAGATCTATCCTTGCTTTTATGCCGATAGTGCTAGTTGGGAGGCAACCCAATTTTATTTGTGTTTTTTTTTGCTTAGTAATAAATTTTGCATATACCTTCTGTTTAGATGTGTTTTTATGTTTTAATTAGTGTTTGTGCCAAGTAGAACCTATAGGATAACCTATAGTGATAGTTAATTTGATTCTGCTGAAAAACAGAAACTTTGCGCGCACACAAATAATTTTAGTAATTCACAGAAACGTGCTTTTGCGTTAATTATTTTTTCTGTATATCAATAGACAAATTTCCCAGTACTTACTATTTTGGTAGGATTTTTAGAGTTCCATAAGTATTCGAGAGTTACAGATTGCTACAAACTGTTCTGTTTTTGACAAATTCTGTTTTTCGTGTGTTGTTTGCTTATTTTGATGCATGTATGGCTAGTATGTAAGGGTATGAACCATAGAAAAGTTGAAATACAGTAGGTTTAACACCAATATAAATAAAGAGTGAGTTCATTACAGAACTTATGGGGTGATTTTCTTTCTTTCACTAACGGAGCTTATGAGATTTCTTGTTGAGTTTTGTGTTGTGAAGTTTTCAAGTTTTGGGTAAGGATTTGATGGACTCTGGAATGAGGAGTGGCAAGATCCTAAGCTTGGGGATGCCCAAGGCACCCCAAGATATTCAAGAATATCCAAAAGCCTAAGCTTGGGGATGCCCCGGAAGGCATGCCCTCTTTCGTCTTTGTTTATCGGTAACTTTACTTGGAGCTATATTTTAATTCGCCACATGATATGTGTTTTGCTTGGAGCGTCTTGTATGATATTAGTCTTTGATTTTTAGTTTACCACAGTCATCCTTGATGTACACACCTTTTGGGAGAAACCCACTTGATTGGAATTTATTAGAATACTATATGTGCTTCACTTCTATCTTTTGAGCTAGATAGTTTTTGCTCTAGTACTTCACTTATATCTTTTAGAGCACGGCGGTGGCTTAATTTTGAAGAAATTGTTGATCTCTCATGCTTCACCTATATTATTCTGAGAGTCTTTTAGAACATCATGGTATTTGCCATGGTTATGAATTTGGTCCTAGAATGATGAGCATCCAAGTCGAGTATAATAAAAACTATCATAGGAAGTGCATTAAACACCAGGATCAATTTGATGCTTGATAATTGTTTTGAGATATAAAGGTGGTAATGTTAGAGTCATGCTAGTGGGTAATTATGAAATTGAGAAATACATGTGTTGAAGTTGGCAAGTCCCGTAGCATGCACATATGGTAAAAGTTATGTGACAGATTTGTTGCATGAGGTGCTCTTTTAATTGTCTTCCTTATGAGTGGAGGTCGGGATCGTGCGATGGCTAACTCCTACCAACCCTTCCCCTAGGAGCATGCGTAGTAGTACTTTGCTTCGAGGGCAAGTAGAATTTTGCAATAAGTATATGAGTTCTTTATGACTAATGTGAGTCCATGGATATACGCACAGTCACCCTTCCACTTTGCTAGCCTCTATTATACCGCGCAACTTTTGCCGGTATCATGTAGCCATTATTTACCTTCCTCACACAGCCACCATACCTACCTATTATGGCATTTCCATAGATATATTGCCATGCAACTTTCTACCGTTCCATTATTATGACACGCTCCACTACAAAAAAATACACTTCCGTGATGATACGTGTTTGTCACGGTAGGTCGCATTTTTTGCCATGCATGTACATCCATGACAAATTTATGACAGAATCAAGATAGTCATACCTGTGCTGTCGTAGAAGTGTTCCATGACATTACCAAAATTATCATCACAGAAGTATCCACTTCCATGACGAGAAATCACGCGTCACAGAAGTGCTTTCGTCAAGGGTGACCGACACGTGGCATCCACCGTAACGGAACGCCGTTAAGCTATTGGGTCGGGTTTTGGATCTGATAACCCGTTAACAGCCCCGACCAATGGGGATTTTCCACGTGTAAAATCGTCATTGGCTGGAGGAAACACGTGTCGGCTCATTGTTGGGACAGATGTCATCCACTCATTGGACAGAAGGCGCCTATGATACGTAGACACGTGGCCCGGCCCAACAGAGGCCCATTCCTGTGAAAAGGCCGGCCCGTTTGACTTTGTCAAAAGGTGACGGGCCGGCCCATGGAAAGCCTATTAACGGCCTATTCGCATATAGCCCATTTACAGCCCGCTAACCCAAGGCCCGTTACACGCTACCCGAATTAGGCCCAATAGCATCATCTGGGCCATCCAATATGATTCCAGCCCGTTTTCACTTCTGGCCCATGTATGGCCCATGACGTCTTTCGGCCCATATGAGGCCCTATGTAACTCTTGGCCTATTAACGGCCCGTGGTGAGACTGGCCCGCAATGAACAATGTATCACTTTAGACCCATTAACGGCCCATGGTGAAACTGGCCCGTAATGAACAGTGTATCACTTTATACCCATTAATGGCCCGTTATTCAGTTGGGCCGTTTGTAGCCCATGTTATCTTTCGGCCTTCCCAGAGCCCATTTATTCTTGGGCTCATTTCAAGCATTCGTTTACTTCCGGCCCGTTACTGTAATTTTCTGCTTGTGGGCCAAATTCAGCCCGTGGTTACAGTCGGCCCGTTTGTGGTTCGTTAATACATTGGGATGTTTTCATAGCGTCATCAAATACAGCCTATTAACGATGGCCCGTTATGGTCGGCCCATGAACGGACGATTCCAACTCTAGCCCATTTACGACCATAATGCGGCCTGTTATTGGCCCATGTTTGGCCAATCGATCATACGACCCGTATAAGGCCCATTGATGATAGGCCCCGTAGAAGGCCCATTGTTTCTCCGCACCGTAGAAGGCCCAATGTTTCTATGGCCCATAGAAGGCCTACTGTTTCTACGACCCATAGAAGGCTCACTGTTTCTACGGCGCGTAGGAGGCCCAGTGTCACTACAGTAAATATTAGCCCATGGTTATTGTGGCCTAGTTTCAAAAAATAGGTTATTGCAGCCACTAGCAAACCGCAGAAAAAGAACTGCACTGACTACAAGCAAACAAATAAACAAGACAACAAGGAAATAAATAAGCAAGCAACTTATGCTAGGCTATCACGGCTATTACACATATTACATCCACCGGGCATCAAAGTTCACCACCAGTGCAAATATAGGGAACACAACAGCATATAAACGCCGCAGCAAAACAAGTCCAGAACTGAAACCACTTCAGAAGAGTTCAAGAAATAATATCCTGGGTACCCATAATGCTGGCAAGATGCTTAGTAAGCTTATTAACTTTCTCTTGTTTAGCGCTTAAATCCTCCAGCGCTTGCTGTTCCACAAGAAAGTACGCATATGAATTCTGCAGGGACTTCCTGAGTCCTTCGGCTTCTTGCCGCATCACAAATGACTGATGCCTTTCAGCTTGTAGCTGAGACTGAAGAAGCCGAAGTGATTCAGGAAGCGAGTTCGAAGAGCTTGTGCCAGCGGTACTGGCCAGTAACTCGAACACTACATCAACGCAGGACTGTGGGGTTTTCTCACTGTCTACAAGATCGTTTTTATCACCTTTCTTGGAGACCAACAGGGTTGTCTCACTATCTTGAACCTTATCTGCATTACTTTCTCTACCATTGCATAGTGGGGTGCTCTTCTCCAATATTTTGTTTGCATACTACAAGAGAAACAAGCAGACACATCACAGGTTTAGCTTGTAGTATACCAAACTCATTTTGGTAAACCGGTTCAGTAGTAAGGTGGACAGGATAACAACATGAAACAAACATATATCTATGTACTATGGTCACTGTATTGTCCATATCATTCTATTTTATGTTCCCTAATCAAGATAGAGACAAAGTTCAACTCATATATTTTTAAGACACATCAGCATAGACAGAATATAAGTGTGAGAAACTACACATCATTGGCAGCACTTGTAATGTGCATCACATGAGAACATAACTATTTATACAACTTAAACTGAAATCAACATAGAGCAAGAAGTTAGAACAGCAATCCAGTTAAAGACATACCTGTCGCGCCATTGGAGTTTCAATTGGATCCTTCAAATTCGAAAGTAGTTGGTATGAGTAAATACAGTGATGCAACATCAAAGGAGTATGGACCATAGCTACAGAATCTAACCTAAGAACAGTTGCTCTTCTACTTTAGACGTGGAGTTTGGGTTAGCTGTGGTGGTCTTCGTGCTTTGGGCACTACAGTAGCTTTACAAACTGCTCGTGTGGGGGTACTCTGTGGTGGTAATGGTGCTTTGTCAACTATAAGTGGGTTACTATCCGCTGGGGTTGCGGTTAGATGGGTTGTAGCTGGTTCTCTGCCCAACGGTGTAAGTGTGCAATCTGGAAGAGTCTCGATTATGTGCGGTGGGGCTAGTTTCTGGGCCAGTACAACCATGGTTCTATCTGCATCGACGGGTAGCACTGTCTTTTGTGAAGAACGGGTTTTTGCTCCCTTAGATACTGCCATCACCCCCTCCAATTCAAATGGCTGATAAACAAGAAAAGAAATTGAACGTACAGACATTGTATGATAGACAGATGTGGTAATTCACATATATGTTGTCTAACCAAACAGGACAGCATGACACAATTTCACATATATGATGCCTAACTAAACATGATAACATGACATAGTTTCAGATATATGATGGATAACTTAACAGGATATAATGGCATAATTCAACATATAATGAGTACCTAAATAGGATGACATGACAAAACTATATGATGTCTTTCTAAAATAGGTTGGGATGAAATAATTCACATACATGTTGTCTAAGTATACAGGATGGCATGATATAATTGACATAATTGATTCATATACTAAGCAGCTGGCACTCCCATGTATGATCTCTAAACTAAGCAGATAGAATTCAATATTGTGCATATGATGTCTAAACTAAGCAATGCAAGACACCATATGCCTCATATGAGAAATATAAACATTGCAACTTACAGCATACACCTCAGGTGGGATATAGGACTGGTCATCTGTCTCTAAATCCTCCTCTGAGGAGCTCCCTATAACCATCGAGATATATGCTTCAACAGGTACCATTGCCTGCTCTGAAGACCTTTTTTTCACTCCAGATTTTTCCATAACAGGCTCAAATGGCTGATACACATGAAGAGTAGTTCAATATACACAGATTGTCGACAAATGGAATACGTAATGAAAAAAAGATGGCATGAGATAATTCACATATATGATGCCTGGCTCCATGGTGGTGCATAATTCACATATATGATAACTAGCTAAAAAACATGGCATTGCATAATTCACATATCTGATATAGAAAGCAAACAGGAGGCATTCACACAAAGAATGTCTAATCTAAGCAGATGGCATGGCAATGCAAGACACCATATGCATGATATGAGCAATATAACCTAGCCAAGTTAGATCATGCACCTCGGGGGGGATACGACTGGTCATCTCTCTCTGAACCCTCCTTTGAGGAGCTATCTGTAACCAGTAAGAAATCTGCATCGACAGGTAGCACTGACTTCTCAGAAGACCTTGTTTTCACTCCAGATTTTCCCATGACCGACTAAAATGGCTGATGCACAGGAAGAGTAGATGATGAATGTATAAACATTGCTGACAAATGGAACACATTATGGAAAAAAATATGGCACGATACAATTCACATATACGATGACTGGCTAAACAGGATGGCATTGCATGATTCACGTATATGATGCCTGGCTAAAGAGGATGGCATTGCATAATTCCCATATACACCCCCCGTTCCTAAATATTTGTCTTTTTAGAGATTTCAAATGGACTACCACATACGATGTATATAGACATATTTTAGAGTGTAGATTCACTCATTTTGTTCCGTATGTAGTCACTTGTTGAAATCTCTAAAAAGACAAATATTTAGGAATGGTGGGAGTATGATATAGAAACCAAACAGGTGGCATTCACACAAAGCAAATCTAAACTAAGCTGATGACATATAAGATGTATAATGTAAGCAATGCAAGGCACCATATGCATGATATGACCAACATTAGCATGCCGGGTTAGAGAAAACACCTCAGGTGGTAAACAGGCATGGTCGGCTCCTTCTGAATCTCCATCTGAACAGTTATCTTCCTCTGGAATACAATCTAGAAATGCAGGAGAGGGGGGGGGGCACTTCGCCCACCATGGAGCAGCGTCTGCATGACATTATATTCGCGCGCAACAGTCTTCTCTTTTTCTCTACATGTTCAGTAGGATTGTGTACAATATCTGACATGCATACTAAAAAAATAGTTAGGTTTTGTAAGACCTAAGGGGTGCATGCAAAAATCAAGACTGATGGTAGCAAACAAGTGGATGGATCTAAAACTAATGATAGCAGGTAGATTATAGCTTCAGTTTAAAAAGATAGACCATGGATCATCTATTGTTTGTTGCCCACCCAACATGAACCACATAGAAGACCCCAGATGAACTAGATAGTAGACAGATACTATTCGTTGCTAGCTCGATATGAGACCCATGGGCAATTCAAAACTCAAGATTGAATGATAAAGTAGCAGGTAATAATAACCGATGTATAACGTAAGCAAACACGAAAGACTGCGACCTCTCTTCCGGAACTGTCTAGTCCTCATTTTCATCTACTCATTTGATGATGGTGATGCAGTTGGCGTTGCTGCCGGCAACGGGGAAGATGATCTGAGGCGGCGAAAGAAAGTCTGCACGGGGGATCTCTGCTGTAGTGAACGCTTCTGTCGATGGTGCACCTCATGTGGGGTGGATGATGGCACGACAGGAGCAGGACATAACACACAGAGTTTTCTTTGACGCCAATCTGAAAATGAAGTAAATCTGTAAGGCTCCTTAGAATTGGAGGATTCTATAAACGCAGGGACAGGAAAAACACAGGAATAGGATAGGAATGCACGTGCCAAACAAAGCATTTGGAAACATAGGATTTCAGTCAACCTGGGTGTTTGGCTCACATGAATTGGAAGAACAGAGGAATGGAGAAACAAAGTGATGCGACGAGTGTACAACCTCTTTGGCATAGCCTTGTGGACCTCAACATCATTGGGTTGGACGTGGAGGATGGTGATGATGCTGGTGTGACTGTCGGAGGCGGGGAAGAAGATCCGAGGCCTCTAGAAACGGCGCCAAGGGCACTGCTCTGCTGTGATGAACGGTTCCGTCGTTGGAGCAGCTCCGCTAGGTGTACGGCGACGAGGCTGAAGCATGACAAGACAGACAACATTAATCTAAAGTGGGACCCTAATATCATCTGCAATAGATGATGTAAAATACATCACCAAAAAGTGCTAGATGTAAAACGCATCAGCCGTGCCACAGCCGCTCCGACAGATGCTGTAAGTACTGTTCACTCTAAACTTAACTGAAGAAAATGAACTTCACAGTCGAAACTGAATTTTACTGTCGAAACTGATTGAACTAGTAACAGCTCATTGCAATAGATGTGTAGGGCGTTCGAGCACTAGTAGCAGAGAAGCAGTGATCTAAATCAGCAGACGCTCGAGCAGGGAACGCACTAGCAGAGAGCAAGTCGTGCAGTAGCACCGCGAGCGAGTGCTAAAGCAGTAACTCCTGTAGCTGCCGGAGGTCGTGCAGGAGCAGTAGCAGCGCAAGCGGGAGCAAGAGCAGAGCAGTAGCACGAACGAAAGCAGGAGCAGTGCAGCAGCGCGACCGGCAGCAAGAACAAAGCCGCATCACGACCGAGAGCCGGAGCAGCTGTAGCTAGTGCCGTTGTGGAAGTCGCCGCCGAGGAAGCAACGACATGGGGGAGAGACGTCGTGGATGATGTGGCCGGTGACGGCGCCGACGATGGAGACGCCATGTCTGCTCGGTATCAAGGACCGGCAGCCCCGTGAGATCGAATAAAAGATAAAATGCAACGGTTAGTGCAGAACCTCCTTGGTGGCGCCGAGTTGGGCTCGGCTTCATCGGAGGAATTGGTGAGGGTGAGCTCCTTGGAGGTGGAGGACGGGGCGGCTGATCTGGCGGGATGACGAGATCGACAATGGATCCTCATCCGGTGCGGTGGATGAGGGACGGAGAGCTGTTGCGGTGGACGACGTAGTCGGGGAAGAGTCTCCGGCTGGGCGGCGGCCGGGAGGCCGACGGAGGAGCATGGGGTTTCGTGGGTTTTGGCGGCCTCGGTGTATGAATGGGGGGAGGGTGGGGCGAAGGTGAAGGGGGGAGCCAAGCTTAGGGACGCGCTTGTCTGAAATGTATGGTAAGTTACCAGCGTAACCCCACCGGTTTTGACACCGTGACGTGGAGCTTCATTTCCGGCTGAGGGGTAGAAGGGGGATTTCGCTTGTCTGGGCTGCGGGAGCGATTTCGGATGAGGAGGGAGTTCTCGCGCGCGTCCAGATTTCGGGATAACAAGGCGCGGTGCGGGTTGAAGAAGCGGGAGTTTCAAAGCAGGTGAGACAAAAGATACTCGAGCTTGAAAATTTCGGGATAACAAGGTGCGGATTCCTTGTTCGGCAGAACAAACTTAACAAGTAAAAAAATATCATACAAGACAAAAGAGATTCATGTCCCCTTTTACTATGTTGCTATAGATGCCATTGAAAAAACTACAAGAAAAATGTAAAAAAAATCGGGAGAACATGATTACCCTGCACAGTACCAAATCGATTCGCACTTCCCTCAACAACAACAAAAAACAAATCAATTCCCACCAAAGAAAGAGTAATGTCCCTTTTTATATGATTAGATATGCCATGATCTTGAATTTCAATTTTTGAATCCACCTTATGTTGAATTCGAATATATCATTAGGTGACCTTGCGGTTTATAATTGATGTAGTCATACATTTTGATCTTCCATCATATATGAACATTTTACTCCACCATGTGAACATATATATTGTCATCTACCATATGGACTAAATTTGAATCAATTTTCCTTATTTGAATATGATTGTAGTCAAGTTATACAATAATTTAAATATTGTCTTGATAACAAAAAGACATGCATATAGCAGTAATCATATTTCACTATGAACTACATGTACCATACACTCTCCAATTCAAATATCTGTATCCATTTTATGTTGAATTCAAATCATAGTACATTATTGGTCTAGGTAGCGAGATGTTCGGGATAATCTAAACCCTGTTTTCATATGTATATTTTTTGGCTGAATTGGGACAAGTTTTGGTATAAGCCTCTTGCAAAACCGGAGATTCTCTCAACAAGCCTCGTGGTTCTGAGAGGGAACGTGTCACCTTTGTGTGTGAAATGATATACGCTGCCTCCCCCTGATTTTATTTACAGAGGCAACATATAGCTATATGAGTGCCCTGTTAAATTTTGGAATTATTTCGGGTTCATTTGGCCTTTTTATACATTAATTGAGTTTCTGGACTTTTAATGTGCATAATCTAAATATGAATTGCATGTACATGCTCCAGTGCATCAAAGTGGGTTGAAAAATCACATGTGTGTCCTTGGTTGAATTTCTATGTCCCATGGAAGAAATGAGAATGAAATTCAAACATCTGGGCGTCATGACTCTGCCGAGAACATCGAGAAACTTAGATTTTAAATTCATGTAATGAAACTTGGCATGGTGTCATGTCATGGCACTAACATGTTGTGGTAAAAAATTGGGCCGATTTGGAA